>NC_080542.1:5522500-5750000 GCF_028640845.1 Ahaetulla prasina
TAAATATGAGCTACTTGCCAATTTCGATCATATGACCAAGGGGATGCTGCAATGGTCGTAAATGTGAGAAATGGTCCTAGGTCACTTTTTTCAGTGGAGTGGTAACTCTGAATGGTCATTAAATGAACTGTTGCAAGTTGAGGACCCAGCTTTTGTGGCTAAGGCGGGACTAGAACTCGCCGTCGCCTGGTGATCGGTGCAAAGTCACCCAGCTGGCTTTTGTGCCTCAGGCAGGAATAGAACTCACAGTCGCCTGGTGATTGGTTTGTGTCACCCAGTTGGCTTTCGTGCCTCAGCACTAGAAGTCACTGTCTCCTGGTGATCGGTGCAAAGTCACCCAGCTGGCTTTTGTGCCTCAGGCAGGACTAGAACTTACCGTCGCCTGGTGATTGGTTTGATGTCACCCAGCTGGCTTTCCTGCCTCAGGTAGCACTAGAACTCACCGTCACCTGGTGATCGGTTCAGTCACCCAGGTGGCTTTTGTGCCTCAGGCAGGACTAGAACTCACCGTCGCCTGGTGATCGGTTCAAAGTCTCCCAGCTGGCTTTTGTGCCTCAGGTAGCACTAGAAGTCACCGTCACCTGGTGATCGGTGCAAAGTCACCCTGCTGGCTTTCGTGCCTCAGGCAGGACTAGAACTCACCGTCGCCTGGTGATTGGTTTGATGTCACCCAGCTGGCTTTCCTGCCTCAGGTAGCACTAGAACTCACCATCACCTGGCGATCGGTTCAGTCACCCAGGTGGCTTTTGTGCCTCAGGCAGGACTAGAACTCACCATTGCCTGGTGATCGGTTCAAAGTCTCCCAGCTCGCTTTTGTGCCTCAGGTAGCACTAGAACTCACCGTCACCTGGTGATCGGTGCAAAGTCACCCTGCTGGCTTTCGTGCCTCAGGCAGGACTAGAACTCACCGTCGCCTGGTGATCGGTTCAAAGCAGTGGTGGGATTCAAATAATTTAACAACCGGTTCTCTGCCCGAATGACTGGCTGGGTGGGCGCGGCAGAGTAGTCATGTGACTGGGTGGGCGTGGCCAACTCGACATCACTCATCATACCCAGCCCTGCCTCCTGGCCACACTTCCTTTCCTCAGGTCTTGGGCCTATACCAGTGGTGGTATTCAGCCGGTTTGCACCGGTTCGGGCAAACCGGTAGTGCCGACCTGCCGGTGGGCCACATTTTCAGTGAGCGTCAAACCGGTTGTAGACTTATGTGAAACCCATCTCTGGCCTATACGCAATTCTTCCAGAAATGAAAGGGTTAACCAACCCTCAGTTTCCTGGTGCAAATGTCCCGCCCCCCCACCGCCCCCCCAGTGAAAGGATGGGGGGAGACCAGCAAAGCCTTCGGCTCCCATCCCCAAGGAAAGGAAGACATCGGAGGCTGAGCTCATTAAAAAGCAATATATGGTGTCATAACAGCCAACATTTCACACCTGAGGTGGCTGAGGCAATAAATCCCACTGACTCCTCAGAAGCAATTTACAATTAAAGCCCATTTTGCACCCCAAAAATAATAAATAGGAGAAGGATTGACAATACTTCTGCCTGGGCAATTCTGAAAGAACGAAGCTAAAGTTGGATTAACCCCTTCTTTCCCTCCTTCCTTCTCTCCTTCCTTCCTTCCTTCCTTCCTTCTTTCCCTCCATTCTTCTCATTCCCATCTCCTTCCTTCCTTCTTTCTTTCCTTCCTTCTCTGCTTCCTTCCATCTTTCCTTCTTTCCTTCTCTCCTTCCTTCCTTCTCCTCATTCCCATCTCTTTCTCTTTCCTTCCTTCTTTCTCTCCTTCCTTCTCATACCCATTTCCTTCCTTCCTTCCTTCTTTCCCTTCTTCTTCACTCCTTTCTTCTTTCTCTCCTTCCTTCCTTCTCCTCATTCCCATCTCTTTCTTTCTTTCTTTCCTTCGCTTTCCCTGCTTCCTTCTCATACCCATCTCCTTCCTTCCTTCTTTCTCTCCTTCCTTCCTTCTTCCTTCCTTCCTTCTCCTCCTTCCCATCTCTTTCTTTCCTTCCTTCTTTCCTCCTTCCTTCTTCTCTCCTTCCTTCCTTCTCTCCTTCCTTCCTTCTTTCCCTCCTTCTTTCCTTCTCTCCTTCCTTCCTCCTCATTCCCATCTCTTTCTCTTTCCTTCCTTCTTTATCTCCTTCCTTCTCATACCCATCTCCTTCCTTCCTTCCTTCTTTCCCTCCTTTCTTCCTTCACTCCTTTCTTCTTTCTCTCCTTCCTTCCTTCTCCTCATTCCCATCTCTTTCTTTCTTTCTTTCCTTCCCTTTCCCTCCTTCCTTCTCATACCCATCTCCTTCCTTCCTTCTTTCTCTCCTTCCTTCCTTCTTCCTTCCTTCCTTCTCCTCCTTCCCATCTCTTTCTTTCCTTCCTTCTTTCCCTCCTTCCTTCCTTCTTTATTTCCTTCCTTCTCTCCTTCCTTCCTTCTTTCCCTCCTTCTTTCCTTCTCTCCTTCCTTCCTCCTCATTCCCATCTCTTTCTCTTTCCTTCCTTCTTTATCTCCTTCCTTCTCATACCCATCTCCTTCCTTCCTTCCTTCTTTCCCTCCTTTCTTCCTTCACTCCTTTCTTCTTTCTCTCCTTCCTTCTCCTCATTCCCATCTCTTTCTTTCTTTCTTTCCTTCCTTCTTTCCCTCCTTCCTTCTCATACCCATCTCCTTCCTCCTTCCTTCCTTCTTTTCCTCTTTCCTTCCTTCTCTCTTCCTTCCTTCCTTCTTCCTTCCTTCCTTCTCCTCATTCCCATCTTTCTTTCCTTCCTTCTTTCCCTCCTTCCTTCTCATACCCATCTCCTTCCTTCCTTCCTTCTCTCCGTCCTTCCTTCTCTCCTTCCTTCCTTCCTTCTCTCCTTTCTTCCTTCTCTTCATTCCCATCTCTTTCTTTTTCTTTCTTTCCTTCTTTCCCTTTCCTTCTCATACCCATCTCCTTCCTTCCTTCCTTCCTTCTTTCTTCCTCCTTCCTTCTCCTCATTCCCATCTCTTTCTTTCTTTCCTCTGTTCTTCTCATTCCCATCTCCTTCCTTCCTTCTCTCCTTCCTTCCTTCTCCTCATTCCCATCTTTCTTTCTTTCTTTCTTTCTTTCTTTCCTTCTTTCCCTCCTTCCTTCTCATACCCATCTCCTTCCTTCCTTCTTTTCCTCCTTCCTTCCTTCCTTTCTTCTTTCCCTCCTTCCTTCCTTCTCCTCATTCCCATCTCTTTCTTTCCTTCCTTTTTTCCCTCTGTTCTTCTCATTCCCATCTCCTTCCTTCCTTCTCTCCTTCCTTCCTTCTTTCCCTCCTTCCTTTCTTCACTCCTTCCTTCCTTCTCTCCTTCCTTCCTTCTCCTCATTCCCATCTCTTTCTTTCTTTCTTTCCTTCCCTTTCACTCCTTCCTTCTCATACCCATCTCCTTCCTTCCTTCTTTCTCTCCTTCCTTCTTCCTTCCTTCCTTCTCCTCCTTCCCATCTCTTTCTTTCCTTCCTTGTTTCCCTCTTTCCTTTTCATTCCCATCTCCTTCCTTCTTTCCCTCCTTCCTTCCTTCTTTATTTCCTTCCTTCTCTCCTTCCTTCCTTCTTTCCCTCCTTCTTTCCTTCTCTCCTTCCTTCCTCCTCATTCCCATCTCTTTCTCTTTCCTTCCTTCTTTATCTCCTTCCTTCTCATACCCATCTCCTTCCTTCCTTCCTTCTTTCCCTCCTTTCTTCCTTCACTCCTTTCTTCTTTCTCTCCTTCCTTCCTTCTCCTCATTCCCATCTCTTTCTTTCTTTCCTTCATTCCTTCTTTCCCTCCTTCCTTCTCATACCCATTTCCTTCCTTCCTTCTTTCTTTCCCTTGCTTTCTTCACTCCTTTCTTCTTTCTCTCCTTCCTTCCTTCTCCTCATTCCCATCTCTTTCTTTCTTTCCTTCCCTTTCCCTCCTTCCTTCTCATACCCATCTCCTTCCTTCCTTCTTTCTCTCCTTCCTTCCTTCTTCCTTCCTTCCTTCTCCTCCTTCCCATCTCTTTCTTTCCTTCCTTGTTTCCCTCTTTCCTTTTCATTCCCATCTCCTTCCTTCTTTCCCTCCTTCCTTCCTTCTTTATTTCCTTCCTTCTCTCCTTCCTTCCTTCTTTCCTCCTTCTTCCTTCTCTCCTTCCTTCCTCCTCATTCCCATCTCTTTCTTTCTTCCTTCTTTATCTCCTTCCTTCTCATACCCATCTCCTTCCTTCCTTCCTTCTTTCCCTCCTTTCTTCCTTCACTCCTTTCTTCTTTCTCTCCTTCCTTCCTTCTCCTCATTCCCATCTCTTTCTTTCTTTCTTTCCTTCCCTTTCCCTCCTTCCTTCTCATACCCATCTCCTTCCTCCTTCCTTCCTTCTTTTCCTCTTTCCTTCCTTCTCTCCTTCCTTCCTTCTTTCTTTCCCTCCTTCCTTCTCCTCATTCCCACCTTTCTTTCTTTCTTTCCTTCCTTCTTTCCCTCCTTCCTTCTCATACCCATCTCCTTCCTTCCTTCCTTCTCTCCTTCCTTCCTTCTTTCCTCCTTCTTTCCTTCTCCTTCCTTCCTTCTCTTCATTCCCATCTCTTTCTTTTTCTTTCTTTCCTTCTTTCCCTTTCCTTCTCATACCCATCTCCTTCCTTCCTTCCTTCCTTCTTTCCTCCTTCCTTCTCCTCATTCCCATCTCTTTCTTTCTTTCCTCTGTTCTTCTCATTCCCATCTCCTTCCTTCCTTCTCTCCTTCCTTCCTTCTCCTCATTCCCATCTTTCTTTCTTTCTTTTTTTCTTTCTTTCTTTCTTTCCTTCTTTCCCTCCTTCCTTCTCATACCCATCTCCTTCCTTCCTTCTTTTCCTCCTTCCTTCCTTCCTTTCTTCTTTCCCTCCTTCCTTCCTTCTCCTCATTCCCATCTCTTTCTTTCCTTCCTTTTTTCCCTCTGTTCTTCTCATTCCCATCTCCTTCCTACTTTCCCTTCTTCCTTCCTTCTTCTTCCTTCCTTCTCTGCTTCCTTCCATCTTTCCTTCTCTCCTTCCTTCCTTCTCCTCATTCCCATCTCTTTCTCTTTCCTTCCTCCTTCCTTCCTTTTCTCCTTCCTCCTTCCTTCTTTCCCTCCTTCCTTCTCCTCCTTCCCATCTGTCTTTCTTCCTCCTTCCTTCTCATTCCCATTTCCTTCCTTCCTTCTCTCCTTCCTTCCTTCTTTCCCTCCTTCCTTTCTTCACTCCTTCCTTCCTTCTCTCCTTCCTTCCTTCTCCTCATTCCCATCTCTTTCTTTCTTTCCTTCCTTCTTTCCTTCCTTCCTTCTCATACCCATCTCCTTCCTTCCTTCCTTCTCTCCTTCCTTCCTTCTTTCCCTCCTTCTTTCCTTCTCTCCTTCCTTCCTTCTCTTCATTCCCATCTCTTTCTTTTTTCTTTCTTTCCTTCTTTCCCTCCTTCCTTCTCATACCCATCTCCTTCCTTCCTTCCTTCCTTCTTTCTTTCCCTCCTTCCTTCTCCTCATTCCCATCTCTTTCTTTCTTTCCCTCTGTTCTTCTCATTCCCATCTCCTTCCTTCCTTCTCTCCTTCCTTCCTTCTCCTCATTCCCATCTTTCTTTCTTTCTTTCTTTCTTTCTTTCTTTCTTTCCTTCTTTCACTCCTTCCTTCTCATACCCATCTCCTTCCTTCCTTCTTTTCCTCCTTCCTTCCTTCCTTTCTTCGTTCCCTCCTTCCTTCCTTCTCCTCATTCCCATCTCTTTCTTTCCTTCCTTTTTTCCCTCTGTTCTTCTCATTCCCATCTCCTTCCTACTTTCCTTCTTCCTTCCTTCTTTCTTCCTTCCTTCTCTGCTTCCTTCCATCTTTCCTTCTCTCCTTCCTTCCTTCTCCTCATTCCCATCTCTTTCTCTTTCCTTCCTCCTTCCTTCCTTTTCTCCTTCCTCCTTCCTTCTTTCCCTCCTTCCTTCTCCTCCTTCCCATCTGTCTTTCTTTCCTCCTTCCTTCTCATTCCCATTTCCTTCCTTCCTTCTCTCCTTCCTTCCTTCTTTCCCTCCTTCCTTTCTTCACTCCTTCCTTCCTTCTCTCCTTCCTTCCTTCTCCTCATTCCCATCTCTTTCTTTCTTTCCTTCCTTCTTTCCCTCCTTCCTTCTCATACCCATCTCCTTCCTTCCTTCCTTCCTTCCTTCCTTCCTTCCTTCTTTTCCTCCTTCCTTCCTTCTCTCCTTCCTTCTTTCCCTCCTTCCTTCTCATTCCCATCTTTCTTTCATTCCCTCCTTCCTTCTCTTCATTCCTATCTCTCTCTCTCTCTCCCTTCCTTCCTTCCTTCCTTCCTTCCTTCCTTCCTTCCTTCCTTCTTTCCTTCCTTCCTTCCTTTTTCAGCTGTTTTCAGCCCATTTTCTGGGCCATTTTGGGGGCCATTTCCGGCTGTTTTCTGGGTCCTTTTCTGCCCCCAAAACAACCGAAAATGGCCCAGAAAATGGCCTGAAAATGGCTGAAAAATGGCCCCCAAAACAACCAAAAAATAGGCCAAAAATGCCCCAAAAATGGCTGTTTTGGGGGCCATTATTTGGCCATTTTTAGAAAACGACCTGGAAATGGCTAAAAAACAGCACAGAAAATGGCGAAAAAAACAGTTCAAAAAACAGCCCGCAAAATAGGCAGGGGCGGGGCCAGCCAGTGGTGAAATTAGCCGGTTCGCTGAACTGGGCAGAATTTTAACAACCGGTTCGCCCGAACCGGTCTGAGCTGGCTGAATCTCACCTCTGGTTCAAAGTCACCCAGCCGGCTTTCCTGCCTCAGGCAGGACTAGAACTCCCCGTCTCATGGAACTTGGTTCAAAGTCTTTTTTTCTGTCCTTTTTCCTCTGCCTGGTTTTAAATGTATGTGAATTTTTGAAACATTCTTCCTCCTTCCTTCCTTTTCTTTTCATTTATCACATTTAAAAATCCTTTGCTATGTTTTTTTTTTGTCTTTCAAACGACCCTATGAGTGACAGTTTTATAAAGTTTAGGATAACTCTTATGTCCCAAAATAGGTTGGTTATGTTGTTCTAATCCAACTTTAAAAAAAAACAAAGCGGAATTGTAAAGAGTTGTTTGTTTAAAAATGAATTCCATTTAAGTCTTTTTGCTTTTGTATTTCAGTACAGTGATCAAGATGCCTCTGGTTTCTATTCAGTGTTAAATTTACGTCGTTTGTGCTTTTTGTGTCTTCTGCATAATGGCACAGAAGTGTTGTAATGTGTAAAAATATCAGTGGTGTCATTACACAAGTGAGATCATCGGTCCAGATAATCTTTAGAAAGAACAAAATTGCAAGCAAACACCCTTAACATGCAAGCCAGCATTTTTTCTGTTGCACCCAGACCCCAATAAATATCTTTGTAGATGAACTAAGTTGGAATTATAATTGATTTATTTGTGGGTCTTGGGAGAGGAAACACGGTGACATGATTTAATTGAGTTTTAAATTTAGTAATTTAATTACCAGTGTAGTTCACTTTCTGGATTTACAGAACAGTGAATCAAACAGGCTGGTTGTGTCCAGCATCACAAATCTCAAAAAACAAAACCACCAAGTTTAGAATTAAACAATATTTCTATGTGTGAATGTAATCCCTTTCATTCTAAAATGTGTCCTGAAATAATGAAAAATTAAAGACTCCAGGTTTTTTTTTATTTCTTTTTGTCACAACAGTATACACAAACAATTGTCATAGATAAAACAACATATCTTGAAGAATATATATATATATATATATATATATATATATATATATATATATATATATATATATATATATATAAGTAAAAAAATATGCATCAACTATATTAATTTGATATAATGAAGGGAACAATAGGACAGGAACGGTAGGCACTTTTGTGCTCTTATGCACGCCCCTTATAGTCCTCTTAGGAATGGGGTGAGGTCAATAGTAGATGGTTTTTGGTTGAAGATTTTGGGATTTTGAGTAGAGACTATGGAGTCAGGTAATGAGTTCCAAGCATTAACAACTCTGTTACAGAAGTCATATTTTCTGCAATCGAGTTTGAAGCGGTTGACATTAAGCTTGAATCTACTTTTTCCTCTTGTAATATTGCGATAGAAGCTGAAGTAGTCTTTTATAGGAAGGATATTGCAATAGATGATTTTGTGTGTTAAACACAGGTCAGGTCGAAGTCGACGGAGTTGTAAATTTTCTAATCCCAGGATTTCAAGTCTGTTGGTATAAGGTATTTTATTGTTTTCGGAGGAGTGAAGAACTCTTCTAGTAAAATATTTCTGGACTCGTTCTATTGTATTTATGTCAGAGATGTGGTATGGATTCCAGACGGATGAGCTGTATTCAAGAATAGGTCTGGCAAATGTTTTGTATGCTCTAGTTAGTAGTGTAGAGTTTTTAGAAAAGAAGCTGCGTAAAATTAGGTTTACAACTCTTAGGGCCTTTTTTGCTATGTAGTTGCAATGGGCTTTGGCATTAAGGTCATTTGATATGAGAACTCCAAGATTTTTGACAGGGTGGGGTTCCGGGTATATTTAGTTGGAATTCACAAGCCTTCTACTTCAGTGGATCTCATTGTTAGTTAATGAAATCCATGGATATTTATTTATTTATTTATTTATTTATTTATTAAATTTTTATACCGCCCTTCTCCCAAAGGACTCAGGGCGGTGTACAGCCAAAGATAAGACACAATACATATACAATTAAAACCAACAATTAAAACCTAGCAGATTACAAAAAGGCTGATAATTAAAAGTTTAAATTTAAAATTTAAAATTTTTTTTAAAACCCAGAACAATAAAAACCCAGTTTAAAATTAAAACTATTATGCCATGTATCTGCAGATAAATGCAAATCTTACCCTTTAAAATAATTAAAAATTATAAATAAATTTAGAACTAAGGAGAAATTTCCTGACAGAACAATGAATCAGTGGAACAACTTGCCTCCAGAAGTTGTGAATGCTCCAATGCTGGAAGTTTTTGAGAAGAGATTAGGCAACCATTTGTCTGAAATGGTAGGGTCTCCTGCTTGAGCAGGGGGTTGGAGTAGAAGACCTTCAAGGTCCCTTCCAACTCTGATATTCTATTCTATTCTATTCTATTCTATTCTATTCTATTCTATTCTATTCTACTGTTCTATATTCTGTTCTATTCTATTTTCAAAAGATTCAAATTTTTATCCTTTAAAATCAGAGGATCCTATGACATTTGCACAAACCATAAAAAATGCAGTAAGCATCATGTTAAATTCTCTCTGTTAAGACTGTGGTTCACTAATTTAAAGTTAGGAGCTAAATTTAAAATGATTGTATGTTGGAGATACCAAAAAAAAAAAATCTTACTCAGCATAGTAAATCAAGGCTACATTAATGTTGAATAAAGGAATGGATAATGCAATAAATAAAATAAACGGATGGTTGAAGAATCAACACGGCTTTGTCTAAATGAAAGGGATTATACGTAAAACATCAGAGTTGGAAGGGACCTTGGAGGTCATCCAATCCAACCCCCTGCTCAAGCAGGATTGGTACCTGGTAGTTCTTTGGGGCACTTTCACAAAATGGCTGCCAGGGACGTTCTTGCCCATTGGTTATCTCAAAGGAATCATAAAGCAAATATGCCCTCAGTTCACTGGTGACTCTTAGGCACGACGACGTAGTTTTGTTAGCAAAACTGTAGAATTGCTTTTACGGTTTTTTTTCCAGAAAGTAACAAGTCTCAGGATCTCTTAGTGGTCTCCTTTCCAAACACTGACATTGCTTAATTCCCAAGTGCAAAATTGGCTCTCAGCTGTGTCCATTGGAGAAATAATCCATAATATTTACAGCATGCTCTTGTCATGTTCACCCACCCACTCTCCTCTAATTAAGTTTTATTTCTGGCCAAAATTCCCCAAAATTTCAACTTTGCAGCTTCAATCCTTTTCATTCAATAATTATCTTTCTGAGATCCAGCTGCTTTATTGGAAATAGATCAGGCTGGGATAACAAAGACAACGACAACGACAAGTTTAACTAAACTCAGTTCAGTTGACTTGAGTTTCATTTTTTAATGAATAAAAGAGATAATAATAATATAGGTTATGCAAAGAAACAGAAGAAGTGGTAGATTGTATACAGATAGTCGACTTATCACCACAATTGAGCCCAAAAATTCTGTTGCTAAATGAGACACTTGGTAAGTCAGTGTTATTCCATTTTACGACCTTTCTTGCCATCGGTGTTATGTGAACCACTGCAGTTTTTAAGTTAGTAACACGGTTGTTAAGTGAATCTGGCTTTGCTTTTCAGCAGGTCACAAAAGGGGATCACATAACCCCAGGACACTGCAACCGTCATAGGTATGAGAAACGGTCATAAGTCATTTTTTTTCAGTGCCGTTGTAACTCTGAATGGTCACTAAACAAACCGTTGTAATTCGAGGACTACCAAGTCGCCAAAATGATTTCTTATAAAAATAATTGTCTGCCAGTAACGACAAATTAAGTGGGAATGTCGAGTTGAAAAAAATATTGGAAAATGAGCAGGTTGTGTACTATTGTGGGACTTCCCAATACAAACTGAGAAAGTCTTGGCCCAAACAAACCAGGTTTAATCGCGGTTGAATAAAAGGGAAGGGTGGATCGTTGGTGCGGCGACACCAGCGGATTGTAGAATGGAAGACAAAAATTGGGAGAAGTTACGAAGTGACAAGGTTCAGAAATCGAAATTGAAGGATTGAGGTAAATGGACTGGGGGCGGGGTTTCCAGGGGTTATTGGCACATGGGGTATCCTATCAAAAGGAAAATCTGGACGATGGCAACTTTCCCATTGGTCAATTGCAAAAGGCCACACCGCTTTGCGGCTGCAGGACAGGTGTGTCCCACCTTGGCCACTTTTAAGACCTGTGGACTTCAACTCCCAGAATTCCCCGGGTCAGCCGCGATTTCACAGCGTGGTGTATGGAAAAAAGTCAGGGTGGGTCAAAGTGACGGATGAGGAAGGGGGGGACAGAGAGGGGTGTACCAGTTGAATAACGATCTGCTGCCGGTTGGTAGAGATACAAAAGAGAGATGGGAGTTTTCCAGACTCAATTTAAAATCCCAGTTTCGGATTGGGAGAATGGGAGCGACTTGGACAAGACCCATTCCCATGGAAGTGTTTTTCTTTCTTTCTTTCTTTCTTTCTTCTCATTCCCATTTCCCTCTTTTTTCTTTTCTCCTTCTTTTCTTCTCATTCTCATCTCCTTCCCTCCTTCCTTCCTTCTTTCCTTTCTCTTCATTCCCATCTCTTTCCTTCCTCCCTCCATCTCCTTCCTTCCTTCTCCTCATTCCTATCTCCTTCCTTCCTGCCTGCCTTCTTTCTTTCTTCCTTCTCCTTATTCCCCCTTCCTTCTTCCTTCTTTCTGCTCATTCCCCCTTCCTTCCTTCCTTCTCCTCATTCCCCTCTCCTTCGCTCCCTCCCTCCTTCCTTCCTTCTTTCCTTCTCCTTCTTTCCTTCCTTCTCCTCGTTCCTATCTCCTTCCTTCCTTCTCATCCCCCCTTCCTTCTTTCTGCTCATTCCCCCTTCCTTCCTTCTTTCTTCTCCTCATTCCCATCTCCTTCCCTCCCCTCCCCCTCCTTCATCTCCTTCCTTCTTTCCTTCTCCTTCTTTCCTTCCTTCTCTTCATTCCGATCTCCTTCCTTCCTGCCTTCTTTCTTTCTTCTTCCTTCTCCTTATTCCCCTTCCTTCTTTCTGCTCATTCCTTCCTTCCTTCCTCCTCCTCATTCCCATCTCCTTCCTCCCTCCATCTCCTTCCTTCCTTCTTCTTTCCTTCCTTCTCATTGCCATCTCCTTCCTTCTTTCCTTCTCCTCATTCCTTCCTTCCTTCCTTCCTTCCTTCCTTCCTTCCTTCCTTCCTTCCTTCTTCTCCTTTCCTTCCTTCTCCTCATTTCTATCTTCCAATCGTCACCAATCTCTTTCCACTTATGACTGTATGACTGTAACTGTATCATTAAGGGTTAAATTGCAACCTATGACCATCATTTGTGTTGTAAATGTTGTACCTTTGATGTTTTTTTTTCTTTCTTTCTTTCTTTCTTCTCATTCCCATTTCCTCTTTTTCTTTTCTCCTTCTTTCTTCTCATTCTCATCTCCTTCCCTCCTTCCTTCCTTCTTTCCTTTCTCTTCATTCCCATCTCTTTCCTTCCTCCCTCCATCTCCTTCCTTCCTTCTCCTCATTCCTATCTCCTTCCTTCCTGCCTGCCTTCTTTCTTTCTTCCTTCTCCTTATTCCCCCTTCCTTCTTCCTTCTTTCTGCTCATTCCCCCTTCCTTCCTTCCTTCTCCTCATTCCCCTCTCCTTCGCTCCCTCCCTCCTTCCTTCCTTCCTTCCTTCCTTCTTCCTTCTCCTCGTTCCTATCTCCTTCCTTCCTTCTCATCCCCTTCCTTCTTTCTGCTCATTCCCCTTCCTTCTTTCTTCTCCTCATTCCCATCTCCTTCCCTCCCCCTCCCCCCTCCCTTCATCTCCTTCCTTCTTTCTTTCCTTCTCCTTCTTTCCTTCCTTCTCTTCATTCCGATCTCCTTCCTTCCTGCCTTTCTTTCTTTCTTCTTCCTTCTCCTTATTCCCCCTTCCTTCTTTCTGCTCATTCCCTTCCTTCCTTCCTTCCTCCTCCTCATTCCCATCTCCTTCCCTCCCTTCTTTCTTTCCTTCTTCTTTCCTTCCTTCTCATTGCCATCTCCTTCCTTCTTTCCTTCTCCTCATTCCCCCTTCCTTCCTTCCTTCCTTCCTTCCTTCCTTCCTTCCTTCCTTCCTTCTTCTCCTTTCCTTCCTTCTCCTCATTTCTATCTTCCAATCGTCACCAATCTCTTTCCACTTATGACTGTATGACTGTAACTGTATCATTAAGGGTTAAATTGCAACCTATGACCATCATTTGTGTTGTAAATGTTGTACCTTTGATGTTTTTTTTTCTTTTTTCTTTTTCTTTTATGTACACTGAGAACTTACACACCAAAACAAATTCCTTGTGTGTCCAATCCACACTTGGCCAATAAAAAAAATCTAATTCTAATTCTAATTCCTTCCTTCTCCTCCTTCCTTCCTTCCTTTTTCCTTATGCCTTCTGCCCACCATTTGAGACCCCCCAAGAGAAAAATTCCCCCCTCCCAATCCAGAAGACTCACCACCATCCCTGGAATCAAGCGGGGTGGGTGGATGGCAGTAATTACACCCATGGGGGTGGGTGGGTAACAGACAACCCCACCCTGACTCCCTCACAGAGAAGGCTGGCAAACCCTATCTTTTTATTTATTTATTTATTATATATTTATTTTGTCGCAACAGTATATATAAGCATAAGCCTGAAAGTAACTATAAACATATATATAAGTATGAGTCTGTAATAACTAAATTAATTGGATATAATGAAAGGAAACAATAGGACAGGAATGGTAGGCACACTTGTGCTCTTATGCACGCCCCTTATAGACCTCTTAGGGTGAGGTCAATAGTAGAATAGAATAGAATAGAATATTTTTATTTATAGACCGCCCTTCTCCCGAAGCACTCAGGGCGGTGTACAGCCAATAGTAGACAATTTTTGGTTAAAGCTTTTGGGATTTTGGGAAGAGACCACAGAGTCAGGTAGTGTGTTCCAAGCGTTAACAACTCTTGTTACAGAAGTCATATTTATTTATTTATTTTATTTTATTTATTTTGTCACAACAGTATATATAAGCATAGGCATGAAAGTAACTATATAATATATAAGCATATATATAAGTATGAGTCTGTAATAACTATATTAATTGGATGTAATGAAAGGAAAGGAAAGGAAAGTTCTCCATTCCTCTGAAAACAACAAAATACCTTATCCCACCAGACTTGAAATCCTAGGCTTAGAAAACTTGGAACTCCGTCGCCTTCGACAAGACCTAAGTTTAACTCATAGAATCATCTATTGTAATGTCCTTCCTGTTAAAGACTACTTCAGCTTTAATTGCAATAATACAAGAGCAACCAAGAGATTTAAACTTAATGTCAACCGCTTTAATCTAGATTGCAGAAAATATGACTTCTGTAACAGAATCATCAGTGCTTGGAACACACTACCTGACTCTGTGGTCTCTTCCCATGATCCTAAAAGCTTTAACCAAAAACTTTCTACTATTGACCTCACCCCATTTTTTTATTTTTATTTTATTTTATTTTATTTTATTTTGTCACAACATCATATAAAAAGGTTATATAGTATATAAACATATATATGAGTAAATATTAGGAGGTATAAGCATATATATATGTATATATATATATATATATATATATATATATATATATATATGTATGTATGTATGTATGTATGTATATATAGGAAGAAGAAAAGAAAAACAATAGGACAGGAACGGTAGGCATGTTTGTGCGCTTATGCACGCCCCTTATGGTCCTCTTAGGAATGGGGTGAGGTCAATAGTAGAAAGGTTTTGGTTAAAGCTTTTGGGATTATGGGAAGAGACCACAGAGTCAGGTAAAGTATTCCAAGCACTGATGATTCTGTTACAGAAGTCGTATTTTCTGCAATCTAGATTAAATTATTTATTTATTTTATTTTATTATTATTTAGATTTTTATACCGCCCTTCTCCCGAAGGACTCAGGGCGGTGTATAGCCAGATTAAAACAATACAATATACAAATTAAAACCACAGTTAAAATAACCTATTCTATAAATGGCCGAAAATTAAAACCATCAAATTTGACCCATAAATAAAATACCCCAGTTAAAATTATTAAAATTCGAAAAATTTAAAAAATTTAAAAAATTAAGCCAGTCCCGCTTGGATAAACAGGTACGTTTTCAATTCACGGCGAAAGGTCCGAAGGTCAGGTAATTGACGCAAACCAGGGGGAAGTTCGTTCCAGAGGGTAGGTGCTCCAACAGAGAAGGCCCTTCCCCTGGGGGCCGCCAGCCGACATTGTTTGGCGGACGGCACCCTGAGAAGAACCTCTCTGTGTGAGCGTACGGGTCGGTGGGAGGCATAAGGTAACAGCAGGCGGTCCCGTAAAGCGGTTAACATTAAGTTTAAATCTGTTGGGTTGCTCTTGTATTATTGCATTATTATTGCATTGTATTATTATTGCACCCCATTCCTAAGAGGACCATAAGGGGCGTGCATAAGCGCACAAACGTGCCTACCGTTCCTGTCCTATCGTTTTTTTTCTTTTCTTCTTTATATATATATATATATATATATATATATATGTATGTAGGTCTTTGGTTATTCGGGTTTTCTCCCGCGTAAAATTGGAAGTGTCTTGGCGACGTTTCGACGAAGTCTCATTCGTCATCTTCAGGCTTCAGCTTCGTGCTTCTGGGAGCAAATCCTGAAGATGACGAATGAGACTTCGTCGAAACGTCGCCAAGACACTTCCAATTTTACGCGGGAGAAAACCCGAATAACCAAAGACCTACATACAAACACCCGCGAAAACCTCAGAAAACAAATATATATATATTTGCTTATACCTCCTAATATTTACTCATATATATGTTTATATACTATATAATCTTTTTGTATAATGTTGTGACAAAATAAATAAGATAAAAAATAAAACAATAAAACAATAGGACAGGAACGGTAGGCACGCTTGTGCTCTTACGCACGCCCCTTACGGTCCTCTTAGGAATGGGGTGAGGTCAATAGTAGACAGTTTTTGGTTTCCCCCCCCCCCGAAGGCTGGAGGGCCTGCCCGTGGCGCTAGTCCTCAAGAGACCCTTCAAGCCTAGCCAGGTGGGATCCTTTCCACACACACACACTCTCCTCCAGCCCCCCCCCCAAAAAAATCCTGGCTGGCAGAGTTTAGGACCCGGGAGTGGGAAAGGGAGGCAGGCGACACAAGCAGGGACGTGTGTGTGCCCCGAGGGGAAGAGGGAGGAGGGCTGTGGGAGAGGGAGAGACGGGAGGGGAGCTCAGGCATGATCAACCCCTTTTTCCCCATTCTGTGAGGGGAAAAAGGGGTGGTGGTCTTGGTTTGGGACCCCAAGGTGGGCAAGAAGAGGAGGGGTGGGGAAACCAGGACCCTGAGGGAGGAGGGGAGGAGAAAAAGAAAGGGAGGAGACCTCCCCACCTTCCAAGGAGGAGGAGGGGAGGAGGAAGCGCAGGCGCAGAAGGAGGCTGAGCCGCCGACTTGGCAGCCGGGGCGGAGAAGAGGCGAGGAAGGCGCCGGCGGGGTCGCGGGAGGGCGGGGGCGGGTGTTGGTGGGGGCGTCCAGTAGCATCCCCCTCCCTCTCTGGATTGGGGAGGGAGGCAGGAGATTCCCCCTCTTTTTCCCTGCCCAGGAGCATCTTCATCCCCCACCCGAGGATGCTGGGAGGTTTTTTTTTGGGTGGGTGGGCTGCCTGCCTTTCCTTCCCCCCCCCCGTCTCTTTTCTGCCCTCCAGCTGAGGGGGAAATTGCTGAGGGCCGGGAGAGGCGAAAAGTCAGCTGGGGGGTGGGGGGTGGGATGGGGGTGGGTAGGGGGGATGTGGGGGGGGCTGCTTGGCTTGGAAGGGCGACCCCCTCCCCTCACCGAGGAGGGGAAGGGAGGGAAGGGGGTGAGGGTCCTCGCTGGACTCTCTCTTGCTGGGGAGGAGGAGGAGGGGGCTTGAAAAATCACAACTTTTGAGATTGCTCTGAAGGTACCCAAGGGAAGGAGGGAGAAGAAAGAAAAGAGAGAAAGGAAAGAGGAAGAAGAGAGGAAGAGAGGAAGAGGAAGGAAGGAAGGAAGGAATCAAGGAAGGAAGGGAAAGGAAGGAAGGAAAGAAAGAGAGAAAGAAAGAAAGAAAGAGGAAGGAAAGAAAGAAAGAGAAAGAAAGAAAGAGGGAGGGAGGGAGGGAGGGAAAATAGACAAGAAGAAGGAAGGAAGGAAGAAAAAAGAAGGAAAAAGTGAGGGAAGGATTGAAGAAAAGATAAGGAAGGGAAAAAGGAGGGAAAGAAGGAAGTGAGAAGGACAAAAAGCAGAGAAGGAAGGAAGGGAGATGGGAATGAGGGGAAGGAAAGGGAAGGAAGGAGGAATCAAGGAAGGAAGGGAGAAAGAAAGAAAGGAAAAAGAGAGAAAGAAAGGAAGGAAAGAAAGAGAAAGGGAGGGAGGGAGGGAAAATAGACAAGAAGAAGGAAGGAAGAAAAAAAGAAGGAAAAAAGTGAGGGAAGGAAGGAAGAAAAGACAAGGAAAAAGGAGAGAAAGAAGGAAGTAGGAAGGACAAAAAGCAAAGAAGGTAGGAAGGAGAAGGGAATGAGGAGAAGGAAAGGGAAGGAAGGAGGAATCGAGGAAGGAAGGGAAAGAGAAAGGGAGAAAAAGAAAAGATAAGGAAGGAAAGGAGGAAGGAGGGAATATAAACAAGCGGAAGGAAGGAAGAAAAAAGGAAAAAATGAGAGAAGGAAGGAAGAAAAGATAAGGAAGGGAAAAGGAGGGAAAGAAGGAAGTAGGAAGGACAAAAAGCAGAGAAGGAAGGAGAAGAAGGGAGGGGGAAAGGAAGGAAGGAGATGGAAATGAGAGGAAGGAAGAATCAAGGAACCAAGAAAGGAAGGGAAAGAGAAAAAGAGAGAGAGCAAGAAAGAGGGAGGGAGGAAAATAGACAAGAGGAAGGAAGGCAGAAAAAAGGAAAAATGAGGGAAGGAAGGGAAAAGGAGGGAAAGAAGGAAGTAAGGACAAAAAGAAAAGGAAGGAGAAGAAGGGAGGGGGGAAAGGAAGGAAGGAGATGGGAATGAGAGGAAGGAAGGAAAAGAGAGGAAGAAAGGATGGCAGGAAAGGAAATAGATGGGCAAGGGGAGGAAGGAAGAACAAAGGAAAGAGGGAGGGAAGGAAGGATAGAAGAGGAAGGAAAAAGGAGGAGGAATGAAGAATAAAGGAAGAAAGGGAAAGAAAAAGAGAAAGGAAGGAGGGGAAATAGACAAAAACGTTAGGAAGGAAGAAAAAAGAAGAAAATGAGGGAAGGAAGGAAGGAAGGAAAAAGGGAAAGAAGGAAGTAGGAAGGACAAAAGGCAGAGACGGGAGGGAAAGAAGGATGAAAGGAAGAAGGAAGGAAAAGAGAGAGGAAGAAAGGATGGTAGGAAAGGAAATAGTTGAGGAAGGGAAAAAAGGAAGGAGGGAAGAAAGGATAGAAGAAGAAGAAAGGAAAAAATAGGGAGGGAGGAGGGACGATGGAAGGAAAGGAAGGGAGAGAAGGAAGCAAGGAAGAAAAAAACAGACGATTATTAATTTTATTAACCTTCCTCCAGAATGCAGAAAATACTCGCTTGGGGTTTGACTCAAAGGAGGGAAGAGAGCCTGCTGGGCCTTTGGGAAAAGTCACTTTCTTTAAGTTAAGGTTGGCAGCCATCCAATCCTTACAATGACTCTTTGTATTTTGGTCTCAGCAGGTGACCGAGTGGGACACAGCAGGGGGACCCAACTGGTCTGAATGGAATGGGATGCCGCCACCTTTGACCTGGGAACTTGGGTCCCTTCCCTAACTTTTAAGAAATCCGGGGGACGTTTGCATGCAAACTCAACCCTGCCTCTCCGCCTGTCAATTGTGAAATAAATATTTGGGCCGACAGAAGAAGCATAATCTGCAATTTTCGCAATGTCTCCCTGCTGACTCGGGACATTCCCGCCTGCGGTTCAATTGGACGCATGAAAACAAAAAATTATCCGGCCATCCTCTACAACATTTGCCGAAGATTTTGGGAGGGTTGATGATTCGAGAAGGTGGAAACCTCTTTTGGAATTAGAATTAATCTGGATCCAAACCTCTCCTGGACAGGGAGCGAGAAGCTGGCTTTTCGGGAAGGATTACGTTTCCTTGGAAATGCCTCAACATTCCCGGAGTTACTTTCGAGATACGTGTCGGATTTGTGGGCGATTTGGGAATTTTTCGGGGAACTGGATCGATGCCAGGCCTTTTCGGAATTGGGTGAAAGTTTGACTCGATATTTAACGAAAGCAGAGGAGCGGAGAAAAGAAAAGGGGAAAAAAAGGCAAAATATGAACGATAACGCCGGTCCCATCTATGCTTGTTCTCAGGAAAAAAAAAAAAAATAATCAAACCTGCTCCCTGAATATTTTTGAAGGAATTTTGGACTAGCTTTTCCCCCCCCCCCTTTTTTTAAAATTCTGGATTTAAGAGGAAAAGTTTGATTTCGTGAGCTGTGGATCGTTTGGGCCTGTTCATTGCCAAATGGGAAACTTTTGATTTCTTTTGTTGGATTCCATGACATTGCAAAGAAATAATAATAATAATAATTGGCTGTTCTCTTTATTCCAGTTTCCAGTTGGAAAGAAGTCCCCTTAAATGTCTGTGGGCTACTTTTCCACTTTCTGCTCGCCTCGCAGATCTGTGTTCCAGCTTGTTGCATTCCTGTCTTTTGCTCAATCTTTTCGGTCTGGAAGCAATCAGAGTTGGTCAAATCGCTTTTCTGGCGATTTTGCTGACCCAGAAAAATTTGGAAAACCTCAGAAAAACTACTGGGGGAATAATCATAGGGAATTGCAAATTGCAACTGGACGGACTTCTAAGGAAACCACATTCACTGCACACAAATATATATATATATAAGAACCCCTGAAATTTATTTAGAGATTTTTTTTCCCCTTCCCCTCACTTTGCATTGGAATATTCATCAGGAACTATCTTGCCAAGGAAATGGAGTTATATCTTCTATGTTTGTGGTTTGTTGGCTTGTTTAAGATGAGGAAAAATCGATTTTAAATTTCTCAGGAATTCTTTTTTTTTTTTTCCTGTTGTTGTTCTCCCTCCGGGCACAACGTACTAAAGCAGAAGAGAGGAATGTTTTTTCGAAAGACTGTCTTTATTTTGTCAAGAGTCTTAATATATTAAGGTGTCATTTTGGTTCGCGGAGGCTGTTCAGGTCTTCTGATCCCTTTGTTTGATGTTGGAGGCTCACCATGTCTACAAGTGTAAGTAGGAGAGAAAGAAAAAGGAAGGGAGAGAAGGAGGGAGGGGGGAGAAAGAAAGGAAGGAAGAAAAAGAAAATGAAGAAGAAAAAGAAAGGAGGGAGGGAGAAATTAAGAATCAAGGAAGGGAGGGAAAGAGGGAAAAAGAAAAGAAAGAGAAAGAAGAAAAAATAGAAAGGAAAAAAAAAGAAAGAGAAAGGGACTGAATAAGTCAGAAAGGAAGATAAAACGAGCAGAAAGAGCAAGAGAAAGAGAAGGAAGGAAGAAAAACAGGAAAGAAAGAAAGAATCAAGGAAGGACGGGAAAGAGAAAGAAGAATGAAAGAGAAGAATCAAGGAAGGAAGGAAAAGAGAAAGAAAGAAAAAGACAGAAAATGAAGAAAAGGGAGGGAAGGAAGGAGAAATTAAGAAGGAAGGAAGGATGGAGGAAGGGAGGGAAAAAGAAAAGAGCAAGAGAAAGGAAGAAAAATAGAAAGGAAAAAAAGAAAGAAAAGAGAAAGGACTGAATAAGTCAGAAAGGAAGATAAAACGAGCAGAAAGAGCAAGAGAAAGAGAAGGAAGGAAGAAAAACAGGAAAGAAAGAAAGAATCAAGGAAGGACGGGAAGAGAAAGAAGAATGAAAGAGAAGAATCAAGGAAGGAAGGAAAAGAGAAAGAAAGAAAAAGACAGAAAATGAAGAAAAGGGAGGGAAGGAAGGAGAAATTAAGAAGGAAGGAAGGATGGAGGAAGGGAGGGAAAAAGAAAAGAGTAAGAGAAAGGAAGAAAAAATAGAAAACGAAAGGGACTGAATTGAGTCAAGAAAGGAAGGTAAAAAGAGAGCGGAAAGAGCAAGAGAAAGAAGGAAGGAAGGAAGAAAAAAGAAAGAAAGAAAAAGAAGAACCAAGGAAGGAAGGAAAAGAGAAAAAGAATAAAAGAAAGAAAGAAAAAGACAGAAAATAAAGAAGAAAAAGAAGGGAGGGAGAAATTAAGAATCAAGGAAGGGAGGATGAAGGAAGGGAGGGAGAAAAAGGAAAAAGAAAAGAAAAAATAGAAAAAAGGACTGAATGAGTCAAGAAAGGAAGGTAAAAAGAGCGGAAAGAGGAAGAAAAAGGAAGGCAGAAAAAAGGGAAAGAAAAGAAGGGAAAGAAAAAAGAGAGAAAATAAAAGAAAGAAAGAAGAATCAAGGAAGGAAGGGAAAGAGAAAGAAAAGAAGAAAGAAAGATAGATAGAAAAGGTTAACCGCGACCACATTTTGTAGTCAAACAGGATTGGGAACAATTTCGATCTTCGGGAAAAGATTTGCGTTCCAAGGTTATTTGGGCCTCCTCATTATCTGGGAACCGATAAGTGGCAGGGAAGGCTTTGATCTATTGTTGTTGACTTGGGTTTGAGAAAGAGGGGCGCAGAAGGTGGTTTTGGGGCGGTGGGGGAAGAGAGAGAGAAACTCAAGGCTCTCCTAAATTACTTTTGGAAATCAAAATAATTTTTCCTTTCCCCTAAAAATCAGCACTTGCTTAGCAGCTCCTGTTCTACCTGAAGGGGTTGTTGTTTTTTTTAACTCTAGGTGAAAATTTTGAACCTGCGTCTCCGGAAAAGCACTTTTGATGCGTTGTGGCTAAATACAGGCCGTCCTCGACTTATAGCAGTTCGCTTTGTGACCGTTCAAAGTTAACACCGCCGCGGAAAAAAAAAGCGACTTGCGACCGTGTTTCACACTTAACGACACCCCCCCCCCAGGCATCCCCAGGGTCACGTGATCCAAATTCAGCCGCTTTTGCAACCGACTCGTCTTTATGACGGTTGCCGCGTCCCCTTTTGCGACTTTCTGACAAGCAAACTCGACGGGGTGGGTGGGGGGAGAGGAGCCGGATTCACTCAACGACCGGGTGACTAACCGAACAGTCGCGAGGATTCGCTTAAGCAGCGGTGGCAGGAAAGGTCTCGCTTAGCAACGGAAATGTTGGGCTCCAAATGTGGTCGTAAGTCGAGGACTGCCTCTAAAGGGCAAGTGGAGTGGCTTATGGGTTTCGGAATCCCTTGTGGCACTTAAGAGAGGGCTCTGGAAAAAAACGGCAGCTTTTCTTGAGGGGCAAAGTTAGGTCTCAACACCGATTTTGCGGTTGATGATTAAATATTTCCCATAAATAATGTACATTTTTGGCTGAAATTTGTCAGCCTTCCTGATTAAAAGGGGCTGTGTCTTGAACTCCCCTAAATGAGATCATTTCTGGCGAAATTTTATTTTTCAACATCTTATCCGCCATCACCCCATCAAAAAAAAAAAAGATTTATATTATATTTTAATATTGATTATTATAGAGTTCGCAGGAGGCTGGTATGGCTTAAGCAAAAGCTGGGAGGGGGAAAAAAAAGGAAATTATAGCTAGTCCTCAACTTACGACCACAATGGAGCCCAAAATGTCTGCCGCTAAGCGAGGCGGTGAGTTTTGGCCCCTTTTTACGACCTTTCTTGCCCCGGTTGTTGAATGAATCGCTGCCGTTGTTGAGCGAGTGACACGGTTGTTAAGGGAACCTGGCTCCCTCATGGACATTGCTGGTCGGACGGTCGCAAACGGGGATCGCCTGACACCGCAACCGTCGTAAATACGAGTCAGCTTCCAAGGGTCTGAATTCTGATTATTGGAGTGTGAGGATGTTGCAACCGTCGTAAGTGTGAAAAAAGCTCCTAAGTCACTTTTGTTCAGTGCCGCTGGAACTGAACGGTCACTAAGTGAACTGTTGTAAGTCAAGGACCACCTGTACTTATTTTTTTTTTTAAATTTTTGTGGCATGATAAACCCACAATTGTCTCTCATCCAACAATTATTTTTTTTGAAAAAGATAAAATGGTAGTAATAAACATTTTTAGTAGGACCATTCATGGCGCGGTCAGTAATAAAGCCTAATAAATTTATTAATTAAAAGGAAAATTAAAATTTTTATTTCAATTAAAAAGGCACACTCAATGGACCAAGAAGGTCTTTTTTTTCGACATCCGTTTTCTAGGTTTCTATGACGTGGTCACGCTACAGGTAATCCTCGAGCCCCAGATTTACGTTGCTAAGTGAGACATTTTCTAAGTGAGTTTCGCCTCATTTTACGACTTCTCTTGCCACGGTTGTTAAATGAATGGCTGGGGTTGTGAAGCAAGTTGACGCGGTTGTTAACCGAATCTGGCTTCCCTATTGACGTTGCTTGTCAGCCGGTCGCAAAAGGAATCACGTGACCCACCCCCCTCCCCAGGACACTGCGACCGTCATAAACGTGAGTCAGGTGTCAAGTATCCGAATGCGAATCACATGAATGCTGCGTAAGCCTGATAAATGGTCTCTTAGTGCTGTGGTAACGGTCACTAAGCGAACTGTCGTACATCGAGGACTATCTGTATTGCTGATTAGTCTAGGAAATGTTTAGAAACTTGTTTTTGGGGTTAAAAAAAAAATAAATCTCCAAGTTTTGCTTGCAAAACTCGGCGATTGTTTATAAACGGGGACGCCGAGCAACGCAAGAACTTGTCTTGGTTCGTCTTGTTCCCAATTTTTGGGCAGATGTCCCAGCCTCGCTATTTTTCGGAGGAATTCAAGCATGGATTTTAAAAAGGCAGCTTATCAGTGAAGCCAGGGTCCATACCTAGTGGGTAGAGCCCATTCAGACTATCCGGGAAGGGAAAATGGCTGGAATTAAGGCCCGTTCAAAAATTCCCCGCCCAGTGAAGAGTTGACATTGTCCCTGAGGTGCTAGTTTTCTACATGCGGGGAGAACAAATTTGCAGCCCTTCGGCCTTGGACTTTCTCAACCGGATGTTTCCAAAGCTGTTTCAGCCAACAGCTTCTAGGTTTCTTAGGGAACAGGATGATGGGGTGGCTTCCCCGGGAGGCAGTTGGAAAAAAGTAGCATAGCTGGGCACGATGGGAGCCGTAGTTGTAAGAAATACCTGTGTAACCGTCCTGTGGTATAATAACCTTTCTCGTGTATGTATATATATATATATATATTTAAATGTTTTCTGAGGTTTTCGCGGGTGTTTGTATGTAGGTCTTTGGTTATTCGGGTTTTCTGCGTCATCTTCAGGCTTCAGCTTTGTGCTTCTGGGAGCACATAAGCACGAAGCTGAAGCCTGAAGATGACGAATGAGACTTCGTCGAAATGTCGCCAAGACACTTCCAATTTTACGCGGGAGAAAACCCGAATAACCAAAGACCTACATATATTTAAATGTGTCCTTCCCCTGCATATAGAGATCTAACGCAGAAGCCTAGAGTGTTTTTAACATACAGACAGTCCTTGTTTAGCGACCATAATGAAGCGACTTGATTGTCGGTTGCTAAGCGAAACATGATTTCACCGTCTCAGCTTGGCTTCTCTTCGCTTTGCAGCGGTCGTAAACGCAAGAGCTGGTCGCAAAGTTCCGTTTTCATCACCGTCGTGACCGCAAACGGTCGCTGATTGAGGCAGTCGCTAAACAAGGACTATCTGTTAAAGAAGGGGAGATGCTCGTATGCTCGTACAAATGTTAAAACTTGCAGTCGTTGGTCCCAACTTGTATTGCAAAAAAAAAAAAAAAAAAGTCATTTTAGCATCTTGGTTGTGGATAACTTAACCAGTCACGTGAGCTGAGAATTCTGGGAGTTGTAGTCTGGGAATTCTGGGAGTTGTTTACGAATTCTGAGAGTTGTGGTCTTGGAATTCTGGGAGTTGTGGTCTGGAAATTCTGGGAGTTGTGGGCTAGGAATTCTGGGAATTGTAGTCTGGGAATTCTGGGAGTTGTAATCTAGAAATTCTGGGAGTTGTGGTCTGGGAATTCTGGGAGTTGTGGGCTAGGAATTCTGGGAGTTGTGGTCTGGGAATTCTGGGAATTGTAGTCTGGGAATTCTGGGAGTTGTGGTCTAGGAATTCTGGGAGTTGTCTAGAAATTCTGGGAGTTGTGGTCTGGGAATTCTGGGAGTTACGGTCAGAATTCTGAGAGTTGCGGTCTGGGAATTTTGGGAATTGTAGTCTGGGAATTCTGGGAGTTGTAATCTAGAAATTCTGGGAGTTGTCTAGAAATTCTAGGAATTGTGGTCTGGGAATTCTGGGAGTTGTGGGCTAGGAATTCTGGGAGTTGTGGTCTGGGAATTCTGGGAATTGTAGTCTGGGAATTCTGGGAGTTGTGGTCTTAGAATTCTGGGAGTTGTCTAGGAATTCTAGGAGTTGTTTAGGAATTCTGGGAGTTGTCTAGAAATTCTAGGATTGTGGTCTGGGAATTCTGGGAGTTGTGGGCTAGGAATTCTGGGAGTTGTGGGCTAGGAATTCTGGGAGTTGTAGTCTGAGAATTCTGGGAGTTGTAATCTAGGAATTCTGGGAGTTGTGGTCTTAGAATTCTGGGAGTTGTGGTCTGGGAATTCTGGGAGTTGTGGTCTAGGAATTCTGGGAGTTGTCTAGAAATTCTAGGAGTTGTGGTCTGGGAATTCTGGGAGTTGTCTAGGAATTCTAGGAGTTTTAGTCTGAGAATTCTGGGAGTTGTTTAGGAATTCTGGGAGTTGTTTAGGAATTCTGGGAGTTGTTTAGGAATTCTGGGAGTTGTGGTCTAGGGATTCCGGGAGTTGTAGTCTTTAAGAATTCTAGATATCGTAGTTGGAGAGCACACGCCTTAAGGCCAAGCTTTGGAAAGTGTGACTTGAGCCCTGACTATCTCCCTTGTTCTTCATCCGCAGGCGCAGTTGTGTCGCGCTCTGTACGACAACACGGCCGAGTGTCCGGACGAACTCTCCTTCCACAAGGGGGACCTCATGGTCCTTCTCCAGCCAGAAGGGACAGGCCTGGAAGGCTGGCACCTGTGTTCCTTACATGGCCAGCAAGGGATCGTGCCGGCCAACAGGGTGAAGGTCCTCCCCGAGTCGGGATCTCACCCAAATCACACCCCAGCAGAGGTCTACCAGGTCCCGAAGAAGGAGGGTCTCCTGATGGGAAAGATCTCCGATGGATCCATAGACGGATGGAGAAGAAGAGATCAAAGGAAAGAAGAACAGGAGGTGAGAAGAGGGGGAGACTCGGAGGTTTTCTCCGGCTGGTTTCTCTCCATTGTCTCACCTTGGAGAGGCGACATGAAACATCCCCCGGAAACTTGTCTACCATCTTTTCAAACTTCTACCAAAGACGAGAAAGTTGGACGTCAACGTCTTCTCTTCAGGGTTGAAATCCAGCAGGTTCTGACCGGTTCTGCAGAACCGGTAGCGGAAATTTTGAACAGTTCAGAGAACCGTCAAATACCATCTCTGGCTGGCCCCAGAGTGGGATGGGAATCGGAATTTTGCAGTATCCTTCCCCTGGAGTGGGGAGGGAATGGGGATTTTGCAGTATTCTTCCCCTGGAGTGAGGTGGGAATGGAGAGTTTGCAATATCCTTCTCCCAGGAGTAGAGAGGGCATGGGGATTTAGCAGTATTTTTCCCCTGGAGTGGGGAGGGAATGGAGATTTTGCAGTATACTTCCCCCAGGAGTGGGGTGGGAATGGGAATTTTGCAGTATCCTTCCCCTAGAATGGGGTGGGAATGGAGATTTTGCAATATCCTTTCCCCTGGAGTGGAGTGGGAATGGGGATTTTGCAGTATCCTTCTCCCTGGAGTGGGGTGGAAATGGGGATTTTGCAGTATCCTTCCCCAGGAGCGGGAAGGGAACGGAGATTTTGCAGTATCCTTCCCCCCGGAGTAGGGTGGGAATGGGGATTTTGCAGTATCCTTCCCCCTGGAGTGGGGTGGGAATGGGATTTTGCAGTATCCTTCCCCTGCCACGCCCACCAAGCGGCGCCCACCAACCCATGCCACGCCACGCCCACCAAGCCACACCTACAGAACCGGTAGAAAAAAAATTGGATTTCCCCACTGCTTCTCTTCCTCCAGAGCAGCGTCTTACATCCTGCCAACATCTAGAATGCATTGAGATGTGTGTCGTGTCCCCCCCACACTCCATTTTAACTGTGTGTGAATGAAGAGAATTGTGCTCCAACGTATCTACCAGGTCCCAGGGTGGAGAAGGACGCCTACTAGAAGAGGGAGGAATCCTTCGATCTTCTAACCCCCCCTGTTTACCCCAAAACGTCCTTGCTTTTGAGGTCCACTTGGATGGGATTGTTGTGACCCAGGCTTCCAAGTATGTAGTAGGAAACTCAGTCAGTGTAAAAACAAACTTTATTCAAACAGCTGAGAATTACTTCATTCTCAGTATAGTCAAACTAAATTAAAGCAAATTCCTCCCGAGACAAATTCCTCAGTCCTATCGCCAACCTTGCTCCAATTAGGCAAACTGCCAAAGGCCTTTCTTGGCAAAAATTCAGAAGACACCGATACAAAACAAATGCAACAAGACAAAGCTATCAATGTTGTTTTCCAGCAAAGAGCCCAAAGGCCGTTGCTGGTCTTTTAAGCCTTATGGGAGGGGCCAATCATCTCTTGGCCCTACTCCCGAGTTGTCCTCTTTGCTTGAGCTGCTGCTGCCTTATGGCAGCTCTTCTCATGCGTGCATTAAGAACAGGCTCCTCCTGTTCCTCTGCCTCACTACTGTCAGCCTCTGGAGGCTCCGGAGTCCGCACCACATTCCCCGATGGCCCTGGCCCCACCTCTGCCTCTGACGCAGCCTCCAGGACTGGCCCATGTTCTTCCTCAGCCTCGCCACTGTCCGACTCCGTTGCCAGCTCCGCAGGCTGCTGGCGGACCACAACAGGGATGGGATGGGTCACCCAACCAACCGCGATGGAAGCTGGTTTCCTCCGCATACCGCACCGAACCGTGAACTCCCCATCCCATTTTAGCCTAGCAATGTTGGGCGAACCTATCTGAGAGATGGTTTGACGCTCCAGGGATCTGTTCCTTCTCTCCAGAGCCTGATTTCTGGTTTCTCCTTGTCTTTTTTTTTCTTCCACCCCAGGTCTATGAGATACCACCACCTGCAAGGCCCTGCCCGCTGCCCCCAGAGGGGATCTACAGGGTACCTCGGGGGACCAGAAAAGAAGATGATTCTGTGGAGGTACTTTGAGAGAACAACCCAAAGGAGAAGATGGCCGTGGGTCTCTTTACACGGAAAACCCCGTAGCTGGTTCCAGCTTACTCCGTCGTTGGCCTTTTCTTGACACAGTTGTTCAGTGCGTCGTCGTAGTTGCAATCCCTGCAAGTTGTTAAGTGAGTAACGTGGTTGTTAAGTGAACCCAGCTTCCCCATCGACTTTGCTTGTCAGAAGGTCGCAAAAGGGCAACGGTCGTAAGTATGAGTCAGTTGCCAAGCGTCTGGTTTTTTTAATCACGTGATTGTGGGGATGCGGCAATGGTTCGAGGGTGAAAAACGGTGCTAAGTCTCTTCAAATGGTCACTAAACGAATCGTTGTAAGTCAAGAGCTACCTGTATTGTCAGCCCAGGTGGCAGGGCCAGCATCATCATTATTTTATTGTGTTTTATTTTACTTTATTTCACTTTATTTTATTATTTTATTTTTATTCTGTTTTGTTTTATTATTTTAATTTTAGTTTATTATGATTTTTTTTATTTTAGCTTATTATTCTACTCTATTATTTTATTTTTACTAATTTATTTTACTTTATTTATTTACTTTGTTATTTTACTTTACTGTTATTTTATTATTTTATGTATTTATTTATTATTTTATATTAATTTAATTAATATTAATTTATATATTAATTTAATTAATATTAATTTATTGTCCTACTATTCTATTATTCTACGCTATTATTTTATTTGACTTCTTTATTTCTTTTATTATTCTAACGCTATCCTGTTTTATTTTTACTTTACTATTTTATTTTCATTTATCTTATCTTATTATTCTATTTTATTATCTTTTTTATCTTTTATTCTGTTATATGTTATGGCCACCTGACCGCTGGCCAACTGGTTTCTATTCTAAATCTGACCTGGGCGTCAAAACCTCAGCTGGATTGAAAGGGGGGGGGCACAATTTGATCTCGGCGCCAGTTGCCATCGGCTGGTGCGCCCGGTGACGACTGGCAAAACCTCCAGGGTGGGGAAATGGGGCGGGGGGGGCGGGCAGGCTGGGACGACAACTGGCCGCGCCTGTTGGATTAAATTTTACGCCTGTCCTGCCACTGAGAGTAATTGTATCTGAGTCCTTTATAAAGGGGACAGCTGCCTCCAAAGGGGCCCCCTGTTTTTCTTCCCCAGCCAAACCAACATTCGCCTTAGATGGAGAAACACTTGGGCGAGAAGGACAGGTGAGAATGCGGAGGTAAGCAGCTGCTGAGGTTTAAAAAGCAAAGCCAGACTGTCATTTTTGGGGCGTCCATGGCATAGGGCCGGGTTACTTACGGGACCGTCTGCTGCCACCGAATGCCTCCCACCGACCCGTGCGCTCCCACAGGGAGGGACTCCTCAGGGTGCCGTCAGCTAGGCAGTGCCGACTGGCGACGCCCAGGGGAAGGGCCTTTTCTGTGGGGGCTCCCACCCTCTGGAACCAGCTTCCCCCAGGACTTTGTCAACTTCCCGACCTTCGGACCTTCCGCCGCGAGCTTAAGACACATCTATTTATTTGCGCAGGACTGGACTAGATTTTTTAAATTTTAATTGTTTAAATTTTAGATTTGGTTTTAAATTGGGGTTTTATTATTTATATGTCTATTTTAAATATTCGGCCTATTTAATAAGTTTTTTAGACTAATGTTTTACTTTGTATATTTATGTTGTTTTTAGATGGCTGTACACCGCCCTGAGTCCCTAGGGAGATAGGGCGGTATAAAAATATGAATGAATAAATAAATAAATAAATAAATTTTGAAGCTGGGGATATCGGTCAGCCTCAAGAGAGACATCTGCCGCTCCAGATTAGACAGAAACCAAGTCTGCTCAAACAGAGGGTTGTTACATTAGCAGATCAAGATCAAGTGAGGTACTAACACCACTCTACAAAGCCTTAGTAAGACCACACCTAGAGTCCTGCATCCAGTTTTGGTCACCACGCTATAAAAAAGATGTGGAGACTCTAGAAAGAGTGCCGAGAAGAGCAACCAAGATGATGAGGGGACTGGAGACTAAAACATACGAACGGTTGCAGGAACGTGGCTAGTCTAGTGAAGAGAAGGATCAGGGGAGACAGGATAGCAGTCTTCCAATTTTTGAGGGGCTGCCCCAGAGAGGAGGGGAGGGATCAAGCTATTCTCCAAAGCACCCGAAGGCCAGATAAGGAACAATGGATGGAAACCGATCAAGGAGAGATTCAACCTAGAAATAAGGAGAAATTTTCCGACAGTGAGAACAATCAACCGATGGACCAGAAGTTGCCTTCGGAAGTTGTGGGAGCTTCATCCCTGGAGGCTTTCAAGAAGAGATTGGACTGCCATCTGTCAGAAACGGTGTGGGGGTCTCCTGCTTGGGCGGGGGAGGGGGGGGGCAGGGGGTTGGACTAGATGACCTACAAAGGTCCCTTGCAACTCTGTTTAATCTGTAAACCAAGATGATCATCGGTCCGAGAGGCAGCAATAGATCCGGCAGTGGGCAACAGATAACAGAACAGCCTGACCTTTACAATCGTTCGTTCGTTCAGCGACTTCCAACGGACACCGAAAAAAGTAACTTGCGACCGTTTTTCACCCTAATAACCGTTGCAGCCTCCCCCGGGGTCACGTGATCAAAATTCGGGCGCTTGGAAACCGGCATGTTTTTTTTTTTGAAAAGCAAAGTCGATGAGGGAGGCCAGGTTCCCTTAACAACCGTATTACTGATTTAATATATTGGGGCTGGTATTCAGACAGCTCGGACCGGTTCGGACAAACCGGTAGTGGCGATCGGCGTAATCCCGTCCTATATCGCTGTGTTTTTGACGGCGCATGCATGTGTGGATTGCGCGCGCAAACGAATTGCCGCGTTGTTTGATGTCGCATGCATGTACGGATGGCATGCGCACGCTCACATTTCTGGCGCTGGGCGAACTGGTTGCTACAGTATGTGTATCCTACCTCTGCTTAACACCCGCAGTGATTCACTTAACAACTGCAGCGAGAAAGGTCGTAAAACCTGTCGTTAAGCGGGTTTTGCCCCAATTTAACCACAGAAAGTTTGGGTGCGGTTGTGGTCGTAAACCAAGGTTGACTCAGCCTTCCATCCTTTCTAAGGTAGGTAAAATGAGGACCCAGATTGTTGGGGGCAATAAGTTGACTTTGTATATAAATATACAAATAGGATGAAGACTATTGCTTAACATAGTGTAAGCCGCCCTGAGTCTTCGGAGAAGGGCGGGATATAAATGCAAAAAAAACCCCAAAAAACTGAGGAGTACCTGAGATGCTCAAAGGTTTCTACTGAAATGTTTTTAAAAAGTAGTATAGGTAGAAACCTCGCCGGATGGAGGTCAAGGAGAAGAGGCGTGGATCTTTATTCCTAATTTTTCCAGAGGAAAGAAGTGGAACGGGGAAAAATCAAAATATAGAATAGAATAGAATAGAATTTTATTGGCCAAGTGTGATTGGACACACAAGGAATTTATGAATATATGCAGATATTTTATTGAAAAGCTAGTTAAAAGGATGAGAATAGAGAATGTATCAATGAAGGTCTTTTATCCTCTATCGTGCTGTCTCTTAACCTCACTACTTGACAATGTGTGGACTTCAATTCCCAGAATTCCCCAGCCAGACACATCTTCAAGTGGCCAAAGTTGAAAAACACTGTCTTAAAGGCCCCAAAGCCAGACATAGGAATTCTGGGAGTTGAAGTCCACCCATCGTCAAGGGGCCAAGGTTGAAAAACAGGGTCCTAAGGCCCTCAAAGCCAGACATGGGAATTCTGGGAGTTGAAGTCCACAACATCTTCAAGAGCCCTAGATTGGGGGGGGGGGAGAGAAGCATTATCTTGACACATAATGTAAGCCATGGTTTGTTTTAACCATGGTACATGGACTATACCACCAAAGGAAAACAATAGCTTAAGCCATAAACTGCAGATTATAATCAAATCGACTGCGTTAATCATTCATGCTGAGCTCTCCATTCCCGATCCAGCCATGTTGTGCGGCTCAAACGCACTGAGCCGTAAACTATGGTTAATAGCTGGATTCACCCAGCATCTGGGCCCCAAAGCAAGTTTATGGCTTAGCTGGATGCCTGACGCCCAAAACAGGCTTTCGTTTGGGAACTACTTCTTCTTTATCTTCTTTTTTTTTTCCCGTTCGTAGGTTTATGACGTACCCTCGTCCTTGCTCCGTGATGTGGTTTTGGACACGTACGATTCGCCCACCCCAAGGGTCAAAAAAATCGCCCGGGTAGCCCCCCAGCCTAGCGCCCCACCAAATGCGGACGAAGCTTACGACGTGCCGCTCGCCTTCAAGAAAGCCCTGGCGCAAGAGGAGGTAGAGGAGGAGGAGGAGGAGGAAGAAAACTGCGAAGGGCCGCTGATCTATGCCATCCCGTCCAATTTACGGCGCGCTTCAGCCTTGCTTAACTTGTACGAATCTCCCGAAGACATCCGGGCAGCAGGAAAGGAGGAAGAGGACGACGAAGAAGACGGGGCCATTTATGACGTTCCTCTCCTGACGCCCAGCACCCCGCCCCTGGAGGGAGCCCTCCAAGGACTCAACCTAAGGGACCCAGGACCCCCCACTCGTCCCCGGCTGCCATCTGCGGAGAGTCTGTCCCGCCGTCCGCTGCCCGCTCTCCCGAGCGAGGAGCGGCTTTCCGGCGAGCTACCGCCCCCGTCGCCCAATGTCATGCGGAAGGGTAGCATCCAGGACCGTCCACTGCCTCCCCCTCCGCCCCGGCTGGGGGGTCTTGGGGCAGGGGACCAGCTGGACCAAGCTAGGGATGACGTCCACAACGAATACGAAGGGATCCGTCTGGCCGACGAGTACGATTATGTCCACCTGAAGGTAAGGACGGCCACAGCACGAGATTAATCGCTATCCTAGATGCCATGATGCTTTTGCAGATAGTCCTCGACTTACGACCATAATTATTATAAAATTTATTATATTATAAATATATATTTATGTATTTATATTATTATGTAATATATATATGTATTAAATATATATTATATAATAGGGATGCAATGGCTTAGTGGGTAAGACGCTGAGCTTGTTGATCGAAAGGTCGGCAGTTTGGCGGTTCGAATCCCTAGTGCCGCGTAATGGGGTGAGCTCCCTTGACTTGTCCCAGCTTCTGCAACCTAGCAGTTTGAAAGCACATAAAAAATGCAAGTAGAAAAATAGGGACCACCTTTGGTGGGAAGATAATAGTGTTCCGTGCGCCTTTGGCGTTGAGTCATGCCGGCCACGTGACCACGGAGACGTCTTCGGACAGCGCTGGCTCTTCGGCTTTGAAACAGAGATGAGCACCTCCCCCTAGAGTCGGGAACGACTAGCACGTATGTGCGAGGGGAACCTTTACCTTTTTATATATTATATATAGTGTGTTTCCCCCAAAATAAGATCCTGTCTTATATTTTTTTGAACCCTGAAATAAGCACTTGGCCTTATTGCCATGCACTCAAAAGCCCGATTAGTCTTATTATCAGGGGATGTCTTATTTTGGGGGAAACGGTAATATATTTGTATTATACATACATACACACACACATACACACACACATATATGTAGGTCTTGGCGTATTCGGGTCTTTTCCTGTGTAAGGTTGAGAGTATTTTGGCGACGTTTCAATGAGGTCTCACTCGTCATCTTCAGGCTGGTGCTTTCGGCTTCATGCTTGTGTGAGCAAAGTGTGGTCGGAGCTGCCGTCTCTCTATAAATACTGGTGGGGAGGTGGGGAGTGTTGCTGTAAGCGGGTTGGCTAGCTGTGTGGTTGCATCTTGATTGGTGGAGTGGGTGTTTGCAGATTGGTCGGCTGTTTCCGTAGCATCCTGTGTGGGTGTGGTCGTAGTTGTGTGCCCGTTAGTCTTTTTTTTTTTTTATTGAAAGTTTTTACAAAAAAAAAAAAACTTCCCCCCCTTTCCCCCCTTACCCCCTCCCCCTCCCTTCAAAATCCCCCCTCCCCCCCGACTTCCCAGAATAAACACAAAGTATAGTTAAAAATAAAACAAACATGCTAAAATATTTTCCTCCTAACTCAGTTATACTCCTATATTTCTTGTCAAATCCTAACCTCCCTCAATGCAATCAGAAATAATACATCCTAATCATTCAAAGGCAGTCTGATATCTCTTCATCTGATATCTGTTTTGAATATAGTCAGTCCATTTTTTCCATTCATTTAAGTATCTTTCTTGCGTGTTGTCTTTCAAAAAGGCTGAGATTTTTGCCATCTCAGCCAAATTGGCAACTTTCAATATCCATTCTTCTATTGTAGGTAATTCTTTTTTCTTCCAATACTGTCCTATCAGTAATCTTGCCGCTGTTATTAGATTTAAAATCAATTTAGTCTCAATTACTGTACAATCCATGATAATTCCCAGTAAAAAAAATTGCGGTAAGAACTTTATCTTCTTTTTCAAAACATTTTGTATAATCCACCAAATTCTTATCCAAAAAGTCTTAATATTCTTGCAAGTCCACCAAATATGAAAACATGTAGCATCATCACAATTACATCTCCAACATTTTGCTTGCATATCTGGATACATACACGATAATTTCTTAGGATCTAAATGCCATCTATAAAACATTTTATTAAAAATTTTCATTAAATTCTGTGCCTGCGTAAATTTAACATTTCTAACCCAAATTTTTCCCCAAGTTTCCAATAATATTGGCTCCTGAAAATTTTGTGCCCACTTTATCATACAGTCCTTTACCAAATCCCTTTCAGAATCTATTTCAAGTAACACATTACACAATCTCTTTATATGCTCCTAAGACTGATTTCTAATTTGCTTTACCAAATTTTCCTCATTCTGCACTATACCAATTTTCTGATCTTCCTTTCATCTAACACGTAGTTGCCCATATTGTGTGCCCGTTAGTCTTTTGTGTTGTAACGACCTGGTTAATGGGCTGTGTGGAAACCTCCTGAGTTCTGGGAATGCGACGTCCTGAGTCTTGTGCTGTAACATCCCGGGTGGTAGGTTGTGTTGCCAAGATACTCTCAACCTTACACAGGAAAAGACCCGAATACGCTAAGACCTACATACCTATACCCGTGAAAACCTACGAAAACATATATATGTATATATGTGTGTATGTATGTATATGTTTACTATATAATTATATATAAATAATATATATTATTTCAATATAAATATTATAAATATAATACATTATAAAAATTACGGTCATAAAATCATGTCACCACGTGACCAAATCCATTTTGCATTTTTGGGGTTTTATTTGCAGAACTCGTTCAGTGAACAACAGCGGTCGTTAAGGGGAGTACAAAAAAGGTTGTAAATTATGGTGTTGTCACTACATGGCTCTGGGTGGGGTTTGCAAATAGCCACTAATCAGGGATGAAATGCTACCGGTTCGGACTGGTTCGTCTGAACCAGTAGAGATGGGGGCAGGTGGTTCGGAGAACCGATAGCAATGGCGGTGCGAGGCTCCGCCAACCCGCTTGGTCGTCGTTACTTCCTGATTTTAACCAGGAAGTAACCTGTTTTTTACCCTCGGCGCCTGCGTAGAAAGGTTTGCGCATGCACAGAGGGTTTGCTTGTGCACGTGACATGCACGCGAGCGAAGCAAACAATCGTGTGTGGCGCATGCGCTTCCCAACCGGTAGGGAAGGTAAGTAGATTTCACCCCTGCCACTAATGTAGTCTCTGGTTGCTGAGCGCCCAAAATGTGGTCATGTCACCATGGGGAGAATTGGAACTTTGAACGGTGCCTAAGTGATCGGTCGTTAAGCCGAGGACTCTCTGTATTCTAAATGGAGACCCAGGCCTTTGGTTTTTACTGGGTTAGAGGCGGGCGACCCACAACTGACAACCCCTCGTTTAGTAGCCAGTTTTGGTCACCACATTCCAAACAAGAGACTTTGGAAAAAGTGCAGAGAAGAGCAAATAAGATAATTAAAGGCCTGGAGACTAAAAATATTCAAAGAACGGTTGCGGGATTTGGGTTTGGCCAGTCTAGAGAAAAGAAGGACTTGGGGAGTGGGGTTTGGATATGATAGCAGTCTTCCAGGATTTGAGGGGCTGCCCCAAAGAAGAGGGGGGTCGACTTATTTTCCAAAGCACCGCAGGGCAAGGCAAGAAACAATGGATGGGAACGAATTAAGGAGTGAAGCAACTTGGAATTAAGGAGAAACTTCCTAACAGTGAGAACAATTAACCAGTGGAACAACTTGCCACCAGAAGTTGTAGATGCTTCATCACCGGAGGTTTTTAAGATGAGGTTCGACAACCATTTGTCCAGAACTGTAGACAGGATCTCTGGCTTGTACAGGGGGTTGGACTAGAAGACCTCCAAGGTCCCTTCCAGCTCTATTCTGATCGATTCATATTTATGACAGTTGCAGAGTCCAGGGGTCACGTGATCTCCTTTGGCGACCTCCGAACAAGCCAAATCAACGGGAAAGCCATTGAACTTTACGGCTGTGAAGTCCACTTCACAACTGTGAGACTGAGTTAACAACTCAGCGAGCAAGGTTCGAAAAACGGTCAAAACCCGCTTTCAAACACTTTCGCTTGGCCCTAGAAACCGTCTCAATTGTGGCCGTAAGTTCGAGGACTATACAGGCCCCACCCTCTTTGCACGCCACACACCAAAAGGGGCAGGGCTTCCATCCCGCCATTGCTGGGGCCATTTTGACTTTTTGGACCTCCCCTGCCTCCTTTTATAAAGTGCCGTTTTTGCTTCCTCATACGGGACAGACTCCTTCGAAATTCTCCCCTTTGTCGCTAGAGACACGGGCTTAAAAGAAAAAAAAAAGGAAATCATAAATGGAATATGAAATTATCACTTCAGTTTGACTCTTATTTGCGTGTTGTCTAAATTAGAAAGGCGAACAGGCTTTCAAGCACGTTGCATGTTTTTGTGAAATCAGGTTTATTTTCCTCATTCTTTTTTTCTTTTTTTGCTGTGGTATTCATCACTGTAATATTGATAATATAATAATATGATAATATAATAACAATAATTAATAACAACTCTCCAATTAAACATTCCCTCTTTTTATATCTCTTCCTTTCTAACTTTATTTATTTATTTAGTTAGTTAGTTAGTTACAACAGTATATATAAGCATAAGCATGAAAATAATTATATAATATATAAGCATATATATAAGCATAAATATGCAATAACTATATTAATTGGATATAATGAAAGGAAACAATAGGACAGGAACGGTAGGCACTTTTGTGCTCTTATGCACGCCCCTTACAGTCCTCTTAGGAATGGGGTGAGGTCAATAGTAGACAGTTTTTGGTTAAAGCTTTGGGGATTTTGGGAAGAGACCACAGAGTCAGGTAGTGTATTCCAGGCATTAACAACTCTGTTACAGAAGTCATATTTTCTGCAATCAAGATCGAAGCGGTTAACATTAAGTTTAAATCTATTGTTTGCTCTTGTATTGTTGCGATTGAAGCTGAAGTAGTCTTCAACAGGAAGGACATTGCAATAGATGATTCTATGAGTTAAACTCAGGTCATGTCGAACGCGGCGGAGTTCTAAGTTTTCTAAACCCAAGATTTCAAGTCTGGTGGCATAAGGTATTTTGTTGTATTCAGAGGAGTGGAGAACTCTTCTTGTAAAATATTTCTGAACACGTTCAATTGTATTGATGTCAGAAATGAGGTGCGGGTTCCAGACAGGCGAGCTGTATTCAAGAATTGATCTAGCAAATGTTTTATAAGCTCTGGTTAGTAGTGTAGTGTTTCTGGAGAAGAAGCTACGTAAGATTAGGTTTACAACTCTTAACTTACAACTCTTAACTCTAACTTAACTCTTAACTCTAACTTCTGTTTCTATTGTCTAGCCATTGATAAAATATGTCCCATATCAACAAATGTTCCATTTCTTCTTTATCCTTAATAGCAAGCGTTAGTCTATCCATTTCTGCACATTCTAATATTTTCTTAATTACATTTCCCCCAGACGGGATCTCGTCATTTTTCCATTCTTGCGCAGATACAATTCTAGTTGCGGTTAGCATATGCAAGACCAGATATCTAGTCTTTTGATCATATTTTTCTCGTAGAAATCTCTGATTTCAGGTCTATATTTTGCTTTGTCATTTTTGCCAGCCACGTCTGTATTTTCGTCCAAGATTTTTTTAAATTTAGGGCATATGAACCGGATAATTGATTACACTTCCAACACTTAGCAGATCTAGCTGTTGTGGCTCCCGCCCCTGAACCTGGCCCCATGGCCGAAAGTGCCTTGGAGCCGGGCCTACTGCCAGAAAGTGACTCAGAGCCAGGCTTGCTGCCAGAAAGTGATTTGGACAGTGAGGGGGAAGGGCCATCAGGACTTACCCCGGAAACACCGGCCTCCCTGGATCAGCTCCAGGAGCCAGAAGCAGGCCAAGCGAAAGAAATAACGAGGCCTCCTTCTCCTGACTCTTTCCCCCCCCAGGCCACGCCTGCAGAGCCAGCTGACAGCAATCAGGCTTGGCTCAATCCCAGGTTTCGTAGCAGGAGAGAAGGGAACGACAGAAGCAGGGGAGGGGCAGGCCTAGGAAGTGCTGAGTCACGGAGCCACACCCCACAGGATATAAAAGGCAGCAAGAGCTGGTGTGTCTCTTTGCATCAGGCAAATCCACGGATTAACTAGAGCTGAAGGTTGTGACTCACCAGCTTCTTGGCAGCTATCGAGGGCTCTTGGCAGACGCTGGCTCTTTTGCTGCCAGAGCTGATAAGAGCTGGCTAATTAAGCCATCGTTCGGACAGAGGCGAGGAGGACACAACACTAGCTTTATACATTTTTGCCGATCTTGCCGGTACAAAATGCCATCTATTTTATACAGATTTTCCTTATATGGGGTCGACATCGTCAATTTTAATATTTCTATCCCATAGTTTCTGCCATTTATCTAATTCTATTGCGTATCCAGAAAATTTTAGCCCAATTTAGCAATCGTCGTCTCCTTTACTTGTTCGCTTTTAAGTTTTAAAACTTAATAAATAACCATATAGTTTCTTTATCTGTTCTAGTTAATATCTGGTCTAATTCTGCTAACTCGTGTTAACTCCTGTGGGAGGTGAGTCATTGGCCCCCACAGCGAAGGTTCGCAATCTGAGCGTTCTTCTGGATGCACGGCTGTCGTTGGAAGATCAAACAACGGCCGTCGCCAGAGGAGCTTTCTATCAGGTTCGCCTGATTCGCCAGTTGCGTCCCTTCTTGGACCGGGATGCCCTATGCACGGTCACTCATGCCCTTGTCACCTCCCGTCTGGACTACTGTAATGCTCTCTACATGGGGCTCCCCTTGAAGAGCACCCGGAGGCTTCAGCTGGTCCAGAATGCAGCCGCGCGGGTGATAGAGGAAGCAAGTCGAGGTTCCCATATAACACCTCTCCTGCGTAGGCTGCACTGGCTGCCGGTGATCTTCCGGGTGCAATTCAAGGTATTGGTTACCACCTTTAAAGCGCTTCATGGCATGGAACCTGGTTATTTACAGGACCGCCTACTGCGACGTGACGGCCTCCCAGCGACCAGTGCACTCCCACAGAGTGGGCCTCCTTGGGGTGCCGTTGGCTAGACAATGTCGACTGGCGAGCCCCCTTCTCTGTGGGGGCTCCAACCCTCTGGAACGAATTACCACCTGGTATTCGCCAACTCCCTGATCTCCGGACTTTTCGACGCGAGCTGAAAACATGGCTGTTTCGTCGTGCAGGACTGGCCTGATAGTTTTAATTGGGAATTTTAAATGGGTTTTAAATGGAGTTAGCCTAAATTTAAATATTTCATCTTAAATTATTTTAATGTTTGTAATATTGTTTTTATATGGCTTCGGGAGAAGGGCGGTCTAGAAATATATATATAAATAAATAAATAAACAAACAAACAAACTCTTTATTAAAACCATACATTCTATCTCAGTTTTGTAAACACGCTCTCGGTCTCAAAATATTTCCATTCTTTCATCCCCCTCCAAAGAAAGGTGAACATTAACTCGAAGTGACCTTCATTTTAGAACGCTGGCGTGCAAAACTCACTCAAGCACAATGTGATTTGAGGGAAACTGCTTTGTCTCGAACCCGACACCGACCCGCCCGAGTCATTGTAAATGTTAAAAGCGGGATTCCTTGCAACAATGCCGGTTTTTTCTTTCGAGTGAAAATCGTTCATGCTTTGTTAGGTTTTAACTCCCAGTGTACAAGTAGCCCTCAACTTAACGACCACCGTGGAGCCCAAAACTTCCGTTGTTAAGCGAAACGTGTCTGACGGGAACTTTGCCTCCATTTTACCGCCTTTCTTGCCACCGTTGTTAAGTGAATCGTCACAGTGGCTAAGTTAGTCCCGCGGTTGTTAAGCGAAACGGGTCTTCCCCATTGATTTTGCTTGTCGGAAGGTTGCAGAAGGGGATCACGTGACCCCAGGACACGGCCACGGTCATAAGTTTGAAGCGCCTGATTTGTGATCGCTGATCATAGTTTGAAAAACGGTCGCACTTGTCAACCAACTCCTCATTTATGACAGTTTATGTCCCAGGGGGGTCAAGTGATCCCTTTTTGCGACCGTCTGACAAGCAAAGTCAACAGAGAAGCGTGTGACTTGACTTAACTCCTGCAGCGATTCACTTGACAATGGTGGCCAGACAGGTTGTAAAACGGGGACAAAACTCACTTAACAACCATGTGACTTAACTCCTGCAGCGATTCACTTAAGAATGGGGGCAAAACTCACTGAACCACTGTCTCGCTTAGCCACAGAAACGTTGGGCTCAATTGTGGCCGTAAGTCGAGGACTAACTGTATTGCGCTGAGCCCTCTCTTTCTTTCTTTCTTCAAATATTGCCATTTTTCTGTGAAATTCCCAGCAGGCCTTCTCCATAGAGGAGGCAGAGCAAGTGAAACATTTTTGTCGTTAAAAAAAGCACAAAAGATCCGTTTTTGCTTGTTCCAGCTGGCCCGAAAATATTTGGCGGGCGCAAATGAACTGCCAACCGAAAATTCAAAGTTGGGTTTCAAAAGGACTTTGTGGCCCCCGGGGGCCAAATTTCAAAACCTCCACATCCCAACCCAGCGTACGCGCAAAAAATTTGCGGAACTCAACACACCGGACGGCGTTCGGGGATTGCGAAAGGCATGGAGGGGTGGGCGAAGAGAGGCGTCGGCGGAGCGTCCCACGGAAATTCGCTGAAGGTGGGGAGTCGGCTCGGATTCGCCGACTTTGAGCGGCGAGGCCGAAAATGATGGGCTGAGTGAAAAAACGATGGAAGAAGAACGATGGACGGGGAAGGGGAAGGGGGGGGGTCTGGTGGACCCCTGGATCAGAAGCATTGCAGGGTTTGGGGTGTGTGTGTGTGTGTGTGTGTGTGTATAAATCTTCCCTGAGTTGATATGAATTCATCTTTTCTCATCTTCCACTCTCCTTCCTTCCTTCCTTCTGGTCCTTTTTTATCTTCCTTTTCCCTATTACTTTTAAAATTCCTTCCTTCCTTCCTTCCTTTCTATCTTCCTTTCCTTTTCTTCCCCTTTATTTTTAAAATTCCTTCCTTCCCCCTTCTTCTATTCCTTTTTTATTCTCCTTTCGTCCTTCCTTCCTTCCTTCCATCTTTTCTATCTTCCTTTCCTTTCCTTTGCATTTATTTTTAAAATTCCTTCCTTCCCCCTCCCTCCCTATTCCTTTTTTCTTCTCCTTTCTTCCTTCCTTCTATCTTTTCTATCTCCTTTTCCTCCCCTTTATTTTTAAATTTCCTTCCTTCCTTCCCCCTACCTTTATTCCTTTTTTCTTCTCCTTCCTTCATTCTATCTGTTCTATCTTCCTTTCCTTCTCTTCACCTTTATTTTTAAAATCCCTTCCTTCTCCCCTCTCTATTCCTTTTTCTTTTCCTTCCTACTATCTTTTCTATCTTCCTTTCCTTCTCTTCACCTTTATTTTTAAAATCCCTTCCTTCTCCCCTCTCTATTCCTTTTTTCTTTTCCTTCCTACTATCTTTTCTATCTTCCTTTCCTTTTCTTCCCCTTTATTTTTAAATTTCCTTCCTTTCTTCCCCTTCCTTCTATTCCTTTTTTATTCTCCTTTCCTCCTTCTTTCCTTCCATCTTTTCTGTCTTCCTTACCTTTTCTTCACCTTTATTTTTAAAATTCCTTCCTTCCTCACTGTTTCCCTCCTTTGCTTCTCCTCTCCTCCTCCCTTCCCCTCCATCTTCTGTTTTTCTCCTTCCTTCCTTCCTTCCTTCCTTCCTTCCTTCCTTCCTTCCTTCCTTCCTTCCTTCCTTCCTTCCTTCCCTTCCCTTCCCTTCCCTTCCCTTCCCTTCCCTTCCCTTCCCTTCCCTTCCCTTCCTTTCGCTTCCTTCTCTCCTCTCCTCAGGGGGCTGACAAGACCCAGCAGAAAGCCACCACGCCCGAAGCCAGCCCCACACTGACGGTCTCGGGAGAGGCAACGCCGACGGAAGAAATGGTATCTCTTCTCTTCTTTTTAACTTCATAAACCCCTTTGCTCTCACTGTGTCCCACCCACCCACCCAAAATTGATGACCTCGGGGGGTCTCAGCACTTCAAAAGCAGAAGCCAAGAGTCATTTGTGGAAAGCCACGTTTGCAGCCGAACTTTGCCTCCTGCCCTTCCCTTCCCTTCCCAGCAGAAGTCCTGTTGAAATGCAGCCCCAGGTGGAATTTGCACCCGTTGAGTGGGATCAATTGTGTATCTTGACCACAATTGTGTAAACAGAGGGGTGCAAGGGGGGAGAGGGGGTTGGGTGAAAAAATAAGAATGGAATGGAGTAGAAAATATGGAATGGAACGGAACGGAATAGAATATAGGAATAAAAATAGAATAGAAGAACAACAATAGAATATAGGAATAAAAATAGGGATCGGATAGGATAGGATAAGATAGGATAGGATAGGATAGAACAGAATAATAAGAATAGAATACAGGAATAAAAATAGGAATAGAATAGAATAAAAATAGAATATAGGAATAAAAATAGGAATAGAATACAATATAGGAATAAAAATAGGAATAGAATAGAAAATAGGAATAGGAATAGAATAGAATATAGGAATAAAAATAAGAATAGCAAAGAAAATAGGGAAGAATAGAAAAGAAAAGAAAATAGGGAAGAATAGAATAGAATACAGGAATAAATATAGAATATAGGAATAAAAAGAATGGAATGGAATGGAATGGAATGGAATGGAATGGAATGGAATGGAATAGAATAGAATAGAATCCAAATTGATCCTCTGTTTCTGATGCCCCCGAAAAACCTACTGAGCTCCGACCACGCTGTCGTCGCGGCCACTATCTTGACTTTTTTGACTCCACGCTGTGGATCCTGTCAAATTGAAATACTTTTGATAAAACCCTTTTAGATCCCCAGGAAAAATTCCACTTCCGGAGGGTGGCGTACGGCAGGAAATGTAAATTTCCAGTGGCAAAGAGTTCCTAAGGTCATCAATGTCCTAACCTCCTTCTCGCTCCTCGCCAGGTGCCGCCATCTCCGGAGGACAGCCAGCTGCTGCAGTTCTACACGGGGCAGTGCCAGACACACTACCGCACCCTCCTGTCGGCCATCGAGGCCCTCTCGGCCAGCGCCGGGGCCCACCAGCCGCCCCGCGTCTTCGTGCCCCACGGCAAATTTGTCATCGTCACGGCACACAAGCTGGTGTTCGTGGGCGACACCGTCTCCCGCCTGGCGTCTTCGGCGGCCGTGCGGGCCAGGGTGGGGGCCGCCAGCACGGCGCTGTGCCAAGCCTTGAAGGAAGCAGTCCTGTCAGTCAAGAGCGCCGCTTTGAGCTACCCGTCGCCGCCCGCCGCCCGAGAGATGCAGGGTTGCGTGGCGGAGTTGTCGCGCCAAGCTCTGGCTTTCACCACCTTGCTGGGCACCTTAGCGCCCTCTTGATCCGGGACTCCGCACGGCTGCCACTCCACCCTAAGGTGGACGATGGAACAATAGATCTCTCTTTCTGCAGAAGGTGCCCAGCGGGGCCCATCCTGGCCAGTGACAGAATCGGTACCCATGTTCTGTTTCAGCCCGGCTCGTTCATCGGTCAAGACCTAGATCCACGGCCGATGCATGTGCCAAAAAAAAAAAAAAAAGCACTCTGTCGTATCTCAAGGACCTTCCTTACGCCCTTGCCAATCTTCCTAGCCAAAGATTGTCCCCGGTTTTGGCCCTCTCGCCAGCGTCTCTCGAACTCGGGACCTCGTCTGCTGCCAGATTTTAGCACGGATTCTTTAATCTGGAAGGGCGACTCTGTCATCTACACAGATGAACGGATTTCGGGTGAGAGGACCTTTGCTGGTTTCGGGATCCTCCTGATGGTCGAAAGGAGGAGAACGGCATCCGGTGTGCCCAGACCCCCCCCCCCCCCCCGAGGCTTAACAGGATACGAGGAAGAAGAAAATGGCTGCCAAACGGAGTGTCTCGTTGCTACCTGCCCGTCCCGCCGCCATTCCCCCCCGGTTCCCTCGATTAGCTGCAATAAATGATATTGTGTCAAGGATTGGAAGGGCAAACAACATAAAATGTTATTAACTGAATTGACGAAGTAATTACGATAGTATTTCTCAACCATGGTCCCTTTAAGAGGGGATGGACTTCAACTCCCAGAATTCCCCAGCCAGCCATGGCTGGCTGGGGAATTCTGGGAGTTGAAGTTTAACCCCTCTTAAAGGGACCACGGTCGAAAAGACTGAATTAGCAGACAACACCTTCAGGATGTCAGTAAACGGAGACAAAGTATTTTTTTTTCCCCCCTCAGGAAATATTTCTCAGAATCTCTCTAGGTTTGATGATAATAAAATAGATGGAAAAAACTGGCTGTGTTTTAAAATTTTTGGCGCATTCCTTCCTTCTCCCTCCAGCTGTGCAGCTAGTCCTCAATTTATAACTATTTTGAAGTGACAACGGTTCTGAAAAAAGTGAATTACGGGAATGACTAGCACATATGTATGAGGGGAACCTTTACCTTAATAGAATAGAATAGAGTAGTTAGAATAGAATAGAATAGAATAAAATAGAATAGAATAGAACAATAACTTTATTGTCACTTTGAATGCACACCGATTGGCATAGATTAAAATGAAATTTGGTTGTACCCAGGTCTCAAAGGGGTCACACTGCCTCCCATATATTTTATTATTGACTTTATTTATTTATTTATTTATTTATTCGTCAAGCACATTTAAAATAACATAAAAGTATTAACATGATTTGAATACACGAAAAGGATACGTGTAAAAAGGGGCAGTAAGACAGGGACGGTAGGCATGTAGGCGCGCTTATGCACGCTTCTTACAGGCCTTTCTTAGGAACGGGGTGAGGTCCACAGTAGACAGTCTAAGGTTAAAGTTTTGGGGGTTCGGGGATGAAACCACAGAGTCAGGTAGTGCAATCCGGGCACTGACCACTCTGTTGCTGAAGTCGTATTTCCTGCAATCGAGTTTGGAGCAGTTCGCTTTAAGTTTGTATCAATTGCACGCTGGTGTATTGTCACGGTTTACGCTGAAGTGGTCATCGACAGGACGTTGTGGCAGGTAATTTTAGCAGATATATATGATGCGAACATGACCAAGGAATAGAATAGCATAGCATAGCATTAGGAATAAGAATAGAATGGAGTAGAGTAGAATAGAAAAGATAATAGAATGGAGTAGAGTAAATAGAAAAATGAATAGAATAGCATTAGGAATAAATAGAATGGAGTAGAGTAGAGTATAATAGAAAAGAATAGAATGGAGTAGAGTATAATAGAAAATAGAATAGAATAGCATTAGGAATAAGAATAGAATGGAGTAGAGTAGAGGAGTAGAGTAGAATAGAAAAGAGAATAGAATAGAATAGCATTAGGAATAAGAATAGAATGGAGTAGAGTGGAATAGAAAAGATAATAGAATGGAGTAGAGTAAATAGAAAAATGAATAGAATAGAATAGCATTAGGAATAAATAGAATGGAGTAGAGTAGAGTATAATAGAAAAGAATAGAATGGAGTAGAGTATAATAGAAAAAAATAGAATAGAATAGCATTAGGAATAAGAATAGAATGGAGTAGAGTAGAGGAGTAGAGTAGAATAGAAAAGAGAATAATAGAAAAAAATAGAAGAGAATAGAATGGAGTAGAGTATAATAGAAAAAATACTAGAAAAAGAATAGAATGGAATGGAATAGAGTAGCGTATAATAGAAAAAAAGAATAGAAAAGAGAATAGAATGAATAGAGTAGAACAGAAAAGAATAGAATAGAAAAGAAAATAGGGAATAGAATAGAATAGCATAGCATTAGGAATAAGAATAGAATGGAGTAGAATAGAGGGAGCACCGCGTTGCTCCCATATAACACCTATCCTGTGCGGCCTACACTGGCTACCGGTAGTCTTCCGGGTGCAATTCAAGGTTTTGGTTACCATCTTTAAAGCGCTCCATGGCTTAGGACCGGGATACCTTCGAGACCGCCTTCTGCCGCCGATTGCCTCCCAACGACCTGTGCGCTCCCACAGAGTGGCCCTCCTCAGGGTGCCGTCGACCAAACAATGTAGGTTGGCGACCCCCAGGGGGAGGGCCTTCTCTGTGGTGGCACCAGCCCTGTGGAACGAGCTTCCTCCAGGATTACGACAACTCCCTGACCTCCGGGCCTTCAGACGTGAACTGAAGACTCTATTATTTCAGCGTGCGGGACTAGCCTAAGAACAAAATGTTTTAGCTAAATTTTAATGGGGGTTTTACTGGTTTTTACTGTTTTAGTGATCAGGCTATGATAATATTTAGTTTTAACTGGGTTTTAATGTTTATTTATTATATTGTTTTTTATATTGTTTTAATATGCCTGTGAACCGCCCTGAGTCCTTACGGGAGATGGTGCGGTATATAAGTTTGATAAATAAATAAATAAATAAATAAATAAGAATAGAAAAGAGAATAGAATAGAAAAAAGAATAGGAAGGGAAGGGAAGGGAAGAGCATTAAGAATGAATAAGAATAGAATGGAGTAAAGTAGAATAGAATAGAAAAGAGAATAGCATAGCATAGCATAGGATTAGGAATAAGAATAGAATGGAGTAGCGTAGAATAGAAAAGAGAATAGAATAGAATAGAATTTTTTATTGGCCAAGTGTGATTGGACACACAAGGAATTTGTCTTTGGTGCATCCAGCGTCTGCTGAGAAAATGATGTCCATCCATCAAATCCAATCAGCAAAATCATCATCATCCTCATCCTCCAAATCCCTCCCCCCAAAAAACAACCCATGCCAAAAAAAAGAGAGAGAGAGAGACATTTAAATTTCCCCCTTCGGCTCCGATTGGCCAAGACTTGCGGGGGGGGGGGGGCATCTCCTGAACTACATCTCCCGGCAGGCCCTCCTCCATAGCCCCCCCCACCTCCCCCCATAAATAAATAAAATAAATCCCTCTTGCGGAAGGCTCCCGCCAGCCGCTGCGCCCGATCCTACACCCACGCCCCGCGCGCAAAAAGCTTAGGATCGTTCGTCCCCGGGGCTATCTCTCCCCCCCCTCTCCCGCCCATCGACGCCCCCTCCCCAAATCCCAAGTTTCCCCCCCCCTCCAGCCCGAATTGGCAGCTGGGAGGAAGCGGGAGCGTTTCTTTTGCAGCGGGCGCCAGGTTGCAGATCCTGGGTGGCTAAAAAAAAAAAAAAAGCCGCTGCGTCGGGCTTTGCTTTGCGGGGCGGCGGCTGCTGCGGGTGGTGGAGGAAGAGGCGGCCTCGGGGCGGGGATTGCCGGCTTCCTCGGCCTGCAACCTTCCCGGAGGGGCGGTGGAAAAGCTGGGCTTTCTGGGGGGGAGCCTTGCAGCCGTCGGTGGGCGCCCGCTTGGCGATTTGGGTGAGTGAGCATCTTATCTTCCAGGCTGGGCTTCGACTCCCCGCACCCCCCACCCGCCCTCTCCCCGGCTTTTCCTTGCTTCCTGCGGGCCCCCACTTTACTTTGCCCCCCATCCTGGCTTAGTTGCCCCCTTTAAAAAGCAGAGCCTGCCCGGGGGAAAAGGGGGTGGATGGGTGGTGTGAACGCTGCTTTGCTCCTTTTGTTTCCTGCTCCGTCCTTTCTTCCTCCACCTGGCCCCACTACAAAGCCCATCTTCCTCCCTCTAGGCCCTCCCTGGTTGCCAGCTTCCGGATGGATTGGGGGTTGCAAGGCCTGGCTGGCATGCCTTCTTCCCCACCCACCCACCCATCCACCCCAAATGGATTGCAAAGCCTAGCATCCCCCAGCCAACATGGCCAGATGCAGTGGCTAGCATCTCCCGGATGGATTGCAAAACCTAGTCTCCCCAGCCAGCGTTCCCCAGATTAAAAGGCCTGGTATCCCCGATGGGTTACAGTGGCCTAGCATCCCCAGCCAGCTTCCCCCAGATGGATTGCAAAATTTAGCATCCCCAGCCAGCTTCCCCAGTTGCAAGGCCTGGCATCGCCCCGGGTGGATTGCAAAACCTAGCATCCCCAGCCAGCTTCCCCAGATGCAAGGCCTGGCATCTCCAATGGATTAAAAATACCTAGCATCCCCAGCCAGCTTCCCCAGATGCAAGGCCTGGCATTCCCCAAATGGATTACAATGCCTAGCATCTCCAGCCAGCATTCCCCGGATGCAAAAGGCCTTCCATCCCACCCACCCACCCACCCCCGATGGATTGCAAAGCCTAGCATCCCCAGCCGGCCCCCGGGGACCTTTCCTTCAAATGCAGTGTTTGGGTGTCAAGGTGGGCACCTGCCTTTCGAAGGAGGGGCGATGGTTTGAGGCCAAATGGTTGTCAGAACGACCTGATCTGTTAAAATTCCTGACACTCACAAATCTTGGCCATACTACCCTGGGATTGGGACCGGGGGTGGGGGGTGGGGGGGGGTGGGGGGTGAAATGTAAAATTTGTTACAACTAGTTCTGTGGGCGTGGCAGGGTGGGGAGTAATGTGGCTGGGAGGGCGTGGCCAACTTTTTAATTTTTTTTTACTTTTAAAAGCATTTTTTCTAAAACCTCTTCCACCAAAGAGGTTGTAAAAAAATGCTTTTAAAAGCCTCTGATGATCAGGCAACTCAGCTGGGATTGTCAGAGACTTTTAAAAGCATTTTTTCTACAACCTCTTTCGCCAAAGAGGTTGTAGAATAAATGCTTTTAAAGGGTTCTGACGATCAGGCAACTCAGCTGGGATCATCAGAGACTTTTAAAAGCATTTTTTTTACAACCTCTTCCACCAAAGAGGTTGTAGAACAAATGCTTTTAAAGGGTTCTGACGAGCCCAGCTGAGCCGCGCGATCATCAGAGGCTTTCTTTTTTTTTACTTTTAAAAGCATTTTTTCGGCTGAAGAAAAATGCTTTTAAAAGTAAAAAAAAAAAAACACCTCTGATGATCGTGCGTCTCAGCTGGGCATGGGGGGGGACAGGGATTTTTGCTACTGGCTCTCCAAATTATCAGCCGCCATCGCTACTGGATCGGACGATCCGGTCAGAACCGGGAGCATTTCAACCCTGGTTGGGACCCCTTAACCAGAGGGAAATGGCGCCCCCATGCTTCTAATGGTGGGAATTGCAAGGCAAACTACTTGTCTGGACTCCCATCATCTGCTTTCTCTTCCCATATGCCAGGATTCTTGGTTTATTTTCACCTGAGTTAGGTATTTGCTGTAACCCGGTACAGGTAGTCCTTGGCTTACGACCACTACAGAGCCCTGAATTTATGTTGCTGAGCGAATTTTCGCCCCGTTGCGACTTTTTCTCGTCGTATTTGTTAAGTCAGTCACACGGTTGTTAAGTGAATCTGGCTTGCCCGAAGGTCGCAAAAGGGGATCCGGCGACCGTCATGAATACGAACCCACCTGTCAAACATCCAAATGTAAATCATGGGGATGCTGCAGTAGTCGTGAGTCATTAAATGTCGTCGTAACATTGAACGGTCGCCAAATGAACTGTTGTAAGTTGAGGACTATCTGTGTTGGGCATAGTGCTGTATCCCATCATCTGTGAAGATTTGCTGGGGTTCAAAAATCAAGGCAAGGCTGTTTACAGAGGCAGCTGTTCATTTAAAGCAGTGCTGGCCCCTTTAAGATGGCTAGACTTCAACTCCCAGCATTCCCCCAGCCCTGAGGAATTCTGGGAGTTGAAGTCCACCTGTCTTAAAGGGGCCACTGTTTAAAAAATACTCATTTAAACCCTTCTTTTTTTTTTCCCTCTCCATTTTCTCTCTTGTACTTCTTCCTTATTGCCTTATTTGTTCCATTTTTTTCCCCCTTTCCGCAGACGCTTCCCATGGACACCACTCCCCCGATCCCAGATCCCGGGGGTCCCCGAAGGGATTTTACCACCTCGGCTTCGGAGGTGGGCCCTCCCTCCTTCGAATGGCTGCTGGGACGTCTGGGGGCCCGGGGCCAACATCGGCAGCGCCTTCTGCTGGCTCTCAGCTGTCTCCCCTGCGTCCTCGTGGGTTTGGCCTTGGGTTCAGATGCCCTCTTTGCTCTCACCCCTCTGCATCGCTGCGGGGACCGCAACGGCACCAAGCTGCTCGATAATGCCACCTGTCATGGCCCCCATGGTCAAAGTGGGGAGTCTGGGGGACTCCCCATCCTCACCAGCAACCCAGTGACGGAGGTGAGTATCTCCACCACTTCGTTTTCCTGATATAACCATCTTTTAATGACCCCATAATCCCTTGCGGGGTGGAATCTGGACAACTAAATGGAGCTGACTGTTTACTGGCCAGATGCCCTTCCTGTCACCAGTGCTGAGTTTTGTTTAGCAGATATATTCTCATTGTAATGATCTATGCAAAAGACTTCAAATATGGAAAGAAATGCAACCTAGGAAATAGATAAGCGGCAGCCTGGCTCCAGAGCTGCATAATGGGTGGAGAAAGAGAAGGAAGAACCTTCAGGCTGTAAAAGAGACGGTGGGAGATTGAAACAGGTAGTCCTGAATTTACAACTTTTCATTTAGCCACCAAAGTTAGAAAGGCACTGAAAAAAAGTGACTTATGTGCATTTTTCACACTTACGACCGTCGCTATATCCCTACAGTCACGGGATCAAAATTGAGACGCTGGGCAACCGACTCATATTTATGACGGTCGCGGTGTCCCGGGGGTCACGTGATCCCCTTTTGCGACCTTCTGACAAGCAAAGTCAAGGGGGAAGCCAGATTCACTTAGCAACCGTGGGACTATGTTAAGAGCTGCAGTGGCTCACTTAACAACGGCGGCAAGAAAGGTGGCAAAACGAGGCAAAACTCAACTGTCTTCTTTAGTAATGGAAATTTGGGGCTCAATTGTGGTCATAAATCGAGGATTACCTGTATAGATAGTCCTCGACTTATGACCGTTTGTTTTAACAATTGTTCGGCTCCGACAGACGTGTCCTACAACCAGTTTTCGTACTTATGACTGTGCCAGCATCCCACAGTCACATGAGTTTGCTTAACAACGGAATTTTTCTCAGCTGAATTGTGGTCATAAGTTGAGGACTACCTGTATTTTCACGCTTGCCGTTAGCGTAGCCTTACAATAAAGTCGAATTCGGTTAACGGAGCTTTACGATAAAGTAGAATTGTGAATTTATATGGAATTATGAAGTGCAAGTTAATAAAAGTGGATAAAAGATTCGTCATCTATTTCGCTTTTAAGCCGTTTTATGCGGCTCTTGAGTCACAGAGCTCGGAGGCCACCAAGGAAAAAAAACCAAAATAAAAATGTCAAAAAATGCTACGAGAATGTTAAAAAGGTTATTTGCAGAGGGTGCGACTGGAAACGTGTTAAAACGCAGATTACGGATTGTTTGCGAAGTTGTTTAAACTGCGTCGAGGCCGCTTCGGGGCCTAACAATGGGGAAAAACGCTCATTGTTTTTCCTCTACAAACAAAAAGACAAAAAGTTACAGCAATTTCTAAATGTGATCAGGAAGAGATTTTCTTTTGATTTTATTCGAGACGTGGCTGTGAAGCACATTTAAGGAAACGTGGCGTGGCTTTTTGCCAGTCGGGAATCAGGGGAAACCGGATTGTTGATCTCCGGAAAACGAAATTTTATTGCAGGCTTCTCATTTTTTTAAGAGGAAAAAAAACAACATGTTTAAAATGAATAGACTCGAGTTACAGGCGGGTTTTTTTTTCATAACTTAAAGAGACCTGAAATTTGATTTCTGAACGTGGCAAAAAAAGGACGCAAATCGAGCATACGTGGGAATACGTGAAACGCTTAATGAATTTGGATGGTTCTTGATGTACGACCACCGGGGAGCCCCAAATTTGCTAAGGAGGCAGGGGCTCAGTGAGTTCTGCCCCCATTTTACGATCTTTTTTGCCACCGTTGTTAAGCGAATGGCTGCAGGGTTCAGGGTTGGGATTCAGCCGGTTCGGGCCGATCCGGCCGAACCGGATTTTAATTCTAATCTGGTTCACCAAACTGGTTGTTCCAAGGACTTGCTAACCCTATCCAGGAGTCTCCACGCAGCCCGTTTTGGATGCCAGGTAAGTGCGCGGAGGCTCTGGGAGGGCGAAAAACGGGCCTACCGAAAGTCCAGAAACAGGCCCATTTCTGGCCTCTGGAGAGCCTCCAGTGCCTGGGGGACGCCGTTTTCACTCTCCTGGAGACTCCAGGAAAGCCTCCAGAGCCTGGGGAGGTCAAAAATGCCCCACCCCCGGTAGTGCAGGATGCCAAGTAGGCCACGCCCCCATGGCCACGCCCAGTCAGCAACCAGGCAGCGAACCAGTTGCCGAAATTTTTCAATCCCATCCCTGGTTGCATTAAGTCGCTCGGTTGTTAAGTGAATCTGCTTTCCCCATTGACTTTACTCGTCCGAAGGTCGCAGAAGGGGAATCGCGTGACCCCCCGAAGGGGACTCTGCGACCATCATAACTACGAGTCGGTTGCCAAGCCTCTGAATTCTGATCACGCAACCTCTGTGTTTGTGTGTGTGCGCTACAAGGGCTGTAAGTGTGAAACATGGTCATAAGTCATTTTTTTCAGGATGGTTGTGACTTTGAACGGACACTAAGCGAACTGTTGTAAGCCAAGGACTATGGTAGTTTGACGCTAAGCCAGGAGTGTGAGCCTGCAGTGTGCTGCAGCTGCCCAAAAAAGCCAATGCAGCATTAACAGAGGCTGTATTAACAGAGGGATAGAAAGAATCAAGCCGTAGATATTTTTTTGCCTCCACTATGGTCGTAAGTCGAGGACTACCTGCAATGCATTGGTGTGTTGTGATCCGCCAGCAGCCTGAGGAGCTGGCAACAGAGTCGGACAGCGATGAGGCTGAGGAAGAGCATAGGCCAGTCCTAGAGGCTGAGGAAGGCCCGAATGAGGGCTCTGCGTCGGAGGCAGAGGTGGGACCAGGGCCATCGGGGAATGTGGTGCGGACTCCAGAGCCTCCAGAGGCTGATAGTGGTGAGGCAGAGGAACAGGAGGAGCCTGTTCCTAATGCACACATGAGAAGAGCTGCCAGAAGGCAAGAGCAGCTCAGGTAAAGAGGACAACTCGAGAGTAAGGCCAAGAGATGATTGGCCCCTCCCATAAGGCTTAAAAGACCAGCAACGGCCTTTGGGCTCTTTGCAGGAAAGCAACGTTGATTGCTTTGCCTTCTTGCATTTATTTTATATCGGTGTCTTCTAAGGCCTTTGGCAGTTTGCCTAATTGGACCAAGGTTGGCGATAGGACTGAGGAATTTGTGTCGGGAGGAATTTGCTTTAATTTAGTTGAACTGCGCTGAGAATGAAGTAATTCTCAGAGGTTCGAATAAAGTTTGTTTTTACACTGACTTGAGTTTCCTACTACCTACTGGGGCCTGGGTCGCAACAGGGTGGTAAAGGCAAGGACCGATCCTAAGTCGCTGTTTCCAGCGCCGTCATACCCTCAAATGGGTCGTAAGCCGAGGACTGCAAAGTTACAGCAGCAGTCTGGAAAGATGCAACCACATCCCATCCAATATCGGATTTAAATTAGGCCTTTATTTCTTCCGAGGCGTGAATGAAAGAATTAAAAAAATGTTTTTAAAAATCCTTTTCCCCCCCCCCCCTCCGCAGTGGTCCCTGGATCATTCCGGAAGCTGGGTGATCCCTCTGGAGCAGATTTGTTTCCTCCTGGGCTTTGCTGCAGGTGCCGTTTTCCTGGGTCACCTGGCGGACAGGTAAGTGGGAAAACTTTGGACGGGAGTTTTTAGTTTGTCAACTAAATGGGGTTGCTAGTTATGGTTTTCATGGGTTTTTTTAGTGGTTAATTTTTCTTTTCTTTTTTTTTTACGGACTGCAAGCCGCCTTGGGGCACCTCCAGATGGGTGGCATATACAATGAATGAATGAATGATTGAAGGAAAGAAGGGAGGGAGGGAGAAAGGAAGGAAGGATGGATGGATGGATGGATGGGAGGAAAGAGAGAAAAGGAAGAAAGATGGAAAGAAGGAAGGAAAGAAAAAAGAAGGGAAGGAAAGGAAGGAAAAAGAAAAGGAACAAAGAAAGGGAGGGAGGAAAAAAGGAAAGCGAGAAGGAGGAAAGACGGAAGGAAGGAAGGAAAGAGAAAAAAGGAAGGTAGAAAAGGAACAAAAAAGAAAAGGGAGGAAGGAAAGAAAGAGAGAAAAGAAAGAAAGACAAAAGGAAGGAAAGAAAGGGAAGGAAGGAAGGAAGGAGAGAAAAGAAAGATGGAAGGAATGAGAAAAGAAAGGAAGGAAGGAAGGATGGATAGATGATGGAAGGGAGGAGGAGGAAACAGAAAAGGAAGGAAGAAAGACAGAAGGAAGGAAGGAAAGGAAAGAAGGAAGGAAAGGAAGGAAAAGAAAGGAACAAAGAAAGGAGGGAGGAAAAAGGAAAGCGAGAAGGAGGAAAGACGGAAGGAAGGAAGGAAGAGAAAAGGAAGGTAGAAAAGGAACAAAAAGAAAAGGGAGGAAGGAAGAAAGAGAGAAAAGAAAGAAAGACAAAAGGAAGGAAGAAAGGAAGGAAGGAAGGAGAGAAAAGAAAGATGGAAGGAAAGAGAAAAAAGAAAGGAAGGAAGGAAGGATGGATAGATGATGGAAGGGAGGGAGGGAGGAAACAGAAAAGGAAGGAAGAAAGACAGAAGGAAGGAAGGAAAGGAAAAAGAAGGGAAGGAAGGAAAAAGAAAAGGAACAAAGTAAGGAAGGGAGAGAGGAAGGAAAGAAAGAGGAAGAAGGAAGGAAAGAAAAGGAAGGAAAAAGGACCAAAAAAGGAAAGGGAGGAAGGAAAGAAAGCGAGAAAAGGAAGAAAGACAAAAGGAAGGAAAGAGAAAAAAGGAAAGGAAGGAAAGAGAAAGAGGAAAAGAAGGAAGGAGAGAAAAGGAAGAAAGAAAGATGGAAGGAAAGAGAAAGAAGAAACGAAGGAAGGAAGGAAGAAAGAAAAACTCAAGTATCGGTAGTCCACCACTTACAACAGTTTGTTTAGTGACCGTTCAAAGTTACAGCAGCACCGAAGAGTGTGACTTACGACTGTTTTTCACACTTACGACCGTTGCAGGTCACATGATCAAAATGCAGGCAGGCGCTTGGCAACTGACTCGTATTTATGACTGTCGCAGTGTCCCGGGGTCACGTGACAAGCGAAGTCAACGGGGAAGTCCAGATTTACTTGATAGCCGTGTCGCTATCTGTGGTTGCTAAGCAACAGCGGCAAGAAACGCCGTAAAACGGGCTAAGATTCACCTGAACAAATGCCTCGCTTAAGGATGGGAAATTTTAGGCTCCGTGGTAGTCGTAAGTCGAGGACTGCTAGTCCTCCACTTAGAAACACAAGTTTCACTATTTTCGGTGCTGATATAAGGACTTCCAACCAGCGGTCACACTTACGACCGCTGCAGGTCACGTGATCGCCATTTGTGACCTTCCCAGCCGGCGTCTTGACACACTGTCACTGGGGGAAGCCAGATTCCCTTAACAGCCGTGTTACTCACTTAACAGCGGCCGTGATTCGCTTAACAAGGACGGCAAGCTAGGTCGCAAAACCGACATACAAAACCGCTCGGCTCAACGGTTGCGTTTTAAACAACGGTTGGCGAAAAAGGAGGGAAAATTTGGCCCGACTCTCTTAACCACCGCCTTTGCGGTCCCGACTGTGGTCGTACGTCGAGGACTGCCCTGTAATCTCTCCGTTTCCGTTGCTCTTCCCAGCGTAGGGCGACGGAGTACCTTCCTCCTGGCTCTGGCTCTCGGCTGCCCAGCGGGCCTCCTGGCAGCCTTCGCGTCCTCTCCCTCCGTCTTCATCTTGGGCCGCTGCCTGTGGGGCACGATGCTGGGCGCCATGCAACTCGCCCTTTACGTTACCCGTAAGTACCACGCAGGAGCTTCCGTGCATCGCCCCTAAATTTTGATTTCTTTGGACTGCTGGAAAAGACCCACCAGAGTAACTTAACGAACTGAAGCGTTGATTGTAAATACATTTTTAAAAGATGGCAAGGCCTGAAGCCTAGGGGTGAAATGCTACCGGTTCGGGCCGGTTCGCCCGAACTGGTACTAATTTTTTTTTTTTTTTAAAGGTTCCAAATATCAGCTGAGCGACGCCCAGTCATTGGAACTTTTTTCTTCTTCATTTTTTAAAACATTTTTTAGCATTTAAAGCATGAAAAACTGCTTTACAAAGGTTAAAAAAAAAAAGATTCCGACGATCACAGCTGTGGCGCGCGAGCTTGGGAACCTTTTTTAAAATTGTTTTAAAGCATTTTTTTACTATGCGCAGGCCAGCAAACCGGTTCAGTTTTCACCATGGCTGAAGCTTTGTGTATTTCTTCGGATGCGCTAAATTGTTGTTTTGTTTTTCAATAAGTTTTAAAATAATAGCCCAAAAGGGAAGGAACAAAATGCATGAGCCTCCTGCCAGCCAGCGATTTTTGGGATACGCGGGGGGGCGGGCGCATGCGAGAGATGCATGCACATGCGCAGGGGGGGGGTCGCGTGCATGATTGGGGGTCCCGCACGCATGCCCGAGGGGCGGGACGGAGCGCGGGGGAACAACGACGGCCCGTCTCACCGCCGTGGTCCGTTTTTGGGCGCAGGAGGCTGCAGGGAAGCCTGCTAGGCCGAAAAGGGGACAGCGGGGAGGGTCGCATACATATCCGCGGGAGGTCACGCATTGCATTATGTGTGCCGGCACACACGTGGACACTTTCGGCACAAGAAAAAAAACATTTGCCGTCTCTGCCCAATACTATTTCGGACAAATGGTTGTCCGGTCACTTCTTAAAAACTTCCAGTGTTGGAGCACTCAAAACGTCTGGTGGCAAGTTGTCCCACTGGTTACCGGAAATTATTCTAACTCTTGCTCAAGCAGGTGACCCTATATACCACTCCAGACAAATGGTTATCCAATCTCTTCTTAAAAAGCCTCCAGTGTCGCAACTTCTGGTGGCAAGCTGTTCCACTGGTTAATTGTCCTCACTGTCAGGAAATTTCTCCTTAGTTCTAAGTTGCTTCTTTCTTTGATCAGTTTCCACCCATTGCTTCTTGTTCTACCCTCAGGTGCTTTGGAGAATAGTTTGACTCCCTCTTCTTTGGGGCAGCCCCTCAAATATTGGAAGACTGCTATCGTGTCTCCCCTAGTCCTTCTTTTCATTAAACTACACATACCTAACTCCTGCAAATGTTCTTGATATGTTATAGCCCTCCAGTCCCCTAATCATCTTTGTCAAATCTAGTATGTCAAATCTAGTGAAAAGAAGGACTTAGGGGGAGACGTGATAGCAGTCTTCCAATATTGGAGGGGCTGCCCCAAAGAAGAGGGAGTCAAACTAATCTCCAAAGCCCCTGAAGGCAGGACAAGAAGCAATGGATGGAAACTCATCAAGGAGAGAAGCAACTTAGAACTATGGAGAAACTTCCTAACAGTGAGGACAATTAACCGGTGGAACATCTTGCCACCAGAAGTTGCGGGTGCGCCATCATTTGGAGGGTTTGTAGAAGAGATTGGACTATTTGTCCAGCGGGATATAGGGTCTTTCGAGCAGGGGGAATGGACTAGAAGACCTCCAAGGTCCCTTCCAACTCTGGTTATTCTGGATTGTGCAATCTTGAAATACAGCAATTGGACGTTGAAATGCAGCAATTTCAAAATCAATCCCAGGTTGAAACATGAATGTTTTTTACAGGCCATAAATTCAGGGCGGTTTGAAAAATGCTTCATCAGACATGGATTACAAATCCCATCATCCCCTGCCCTTATTCTTAAACTTGGTGGAGCACTTAACTGCTTGTTGCCTTTTTAAAATTTGCATCCCGAACTCCAAGCTAATTTTCCCAAAGGCTGTGTGTGTGTGTGTGTTTTTTTCCCCCCCCTTGCTTAATTATTAACATAATTATGTTAATTTTCATTCCTTTTCATTAAGACGGATAATACGATATGCCCTCGGGTGTCCTGCGGCCTGCCTTGAAAATAACTGAATTTAAATAACAGATAAAATAGGGCAGGGGAAAATATAGGTCATCTTCCACATAGGATCATAAGAAAGGCCAGAATTATCGCCGTAAGTCATGCCGGCCATTAAATGAGTCATCCCGTGACCGAGTTGATTTTATGACTTTTTTTTTTTTGGCTGTGTTCGTTAAGTGAATCGCGGTTCTTAAAGTGAACATTACGATTAAGTGAGCCCATTGTCCATTAATGACCCAGGGAATTCTGGGAGTTGAAGTCCACACATCTTAAAATTGCCAACTTTGGCGAATTTTTAGCTATAATTTGGATTACAGACAGACCTCGACTTACAACAGTCCCATTTAGCGGCTGTTCAAAATTCTGACCTAGGCTTCCCAAGAGCATGAAGCAGACCCCTTGTCCCGACAAAAATCCCTTTTTATCGAGTGACTGTGAATTCTTCTCATTCACATCCAGCAAAGTCTTTCAAGGGAGAATTTACAGTCACAGACCTTATCTGGTTTGGGGAGCTGCCAGGCCGATATCTTCAAAACTTGGCAAGGAGACATGAACCAATTAAGCGAACTAATTTGTCTTCTGCAAACTCCACCCACTCCTCTTTTATTCCCTCTGGGAGGAGCCATTCATTGTCCACCTGTGGCCTTACTCCCAAGTCGACCCTTGTTCTTTACTGCCAAGTCGACCCTTGTTCTTTACTGCCAAGTCGACCCTTGTTCTTTACTGCCAAGTCGACCCTTGTTCTTTACTGCCAAGTCGACCCTTGTTCTTTACTGCCAAGTCGACCCTTGTTCTTTACTGCCAAGTCGACCCTTGTTCTTTACTGCCAAGTCGACCTTGTTCTTTACTGCCAAGTCGACCCTTGTTCTTACTGCCAAGTCGACCCTTGTTCTTTACTGCCAAGTCGACCCTTGTTCTTTACTGCCAAGTCGACCCTTGTTCTTTACTGCCAAGTCGACCCTTGTTCTTTACTGCCAAGTCGACCCTTGTTCTTTACTGCCAAGTCGACCCTTGTTCTTTACTGCCAAGTCGACCCTTGTTCTTTACTGCCAAGTCGACCCTTGTTCTTTACTCCCAAGTCGACCCTTGTTCTTTACTCCCAAGTCGACCCTTGTTCTTTACTGCCAAGTCGACCCTTGTTCTTTACTCCCAAGTCGACTCTTGTTCTTTTCTCCCAAGTCGACCCTTGTTCTTTTCTCCCAAGTCGACCCTTGTTCTTTATTCCCAAGTTGACCCTTCATCTGGCAACTCTGTGCATGCGCACACTGGGAACAGGCTCCAGCTGTTCGTCTGCCTCACTGATGTCACTGATGTCTGCCTCCAAAAGCAACTGATAGCTGGCATACGGCCCTGGCCAGACGCAGAGCCCTCATCAGAGCCTTCCCCAGACTCCAGGACAGGCCCAGGTTCCTCCCCAACCTCCTCACTGTCCGAGTCTGCGGCCAGATCCGCTGGCTGCTGGTGAGCCACAACAAGAATATAGAAAGAATATTACGATTATGGAATGGAAATGAAATAGAAATAATAGAAATAGATAGAAAGGATAGGATAGGACCATGATCGCAAACCTTTGACATGCCTGTGTGCCGGAAGTGGCACACGAAATCATCCCGTGAGGTATGCGCGGCCCCGCTGGCCTTCGCATGCACGGGAACGCCGATACCCAGAAGAGCAGCGGTCCATCGCGCATGCGTGAGCCAGCACCCAAACACCCGGATACTGGCATGGAAGCGCGCCCGACGGAACAGCTGGCCATCGCGCATGCGCACAACATCAACCCAGAAGGCTGGGTGCCGGCCTGCGCATGTGTGCCGGAACGCTGCTTTTTTGGGTTCCACCGTTCCCGCATGCAATATAGCCAGCTGACCTGCAGTCCAACCCCCTGCCCAGGCAGGAAACCCTACACCATTTCAGACAAATAGTTATCAAACATTTTCTTAAAAATTTCCAGTGTTGGAGCATTCACAACTTCTGCAGGCGAGTTGTTTCACTGATTAATTGTTCTCACTGTCAGGAAATTTCTCCTTAGTTCTAAGTTGCTTCTCTCCTTGATTAGTTTCCACCCATTGCTTCTTGTTCTACCCTCAGGTGCTTTGGAGAACAGCCCGACTCCCTCTTCTTTGTGGCAACCCCTGAGATTTTGGAACGCTGCTATCATGTCTCCCCTAGTCCTTCTTTTTCATTAAACTAAACATACCCAGTTCCTGCAACCGTTCTTCATATGTTTTAGCCTCCAGGCCCCTAATAATCTTTGTTGCTCTTCTCTGTACTCTTTCTAGAGTCTCAACATCTTTTTTACATCGTGGCGACCAAAACTGAATGCAATATTCCACATGTGGCCTTACCAAGATATTGTAAAGTGGCACTAACACTTCACGTGATCTTGATTCTATCCCTCTGTTTATGCAGCCCAGAACTGTGTTGGCTTTTTTGGCAGCTGCTGCACACGGCTGGCTATATATTGATTGTGCAGTACTCCATTATGGTCGTACAGTGAGGACTTGTACCGGTATCCTGCCTCTTAAAGTTACAATGCCCTGCCTGCCTTCTGTCCTTCTGTAGGTTTGGAGTGGTGTTGTCCTTCGCAACGGCTACCGGTAGCCATGGCTGGAGACCTCGTCCAGGTGGGAGGACACTTCCTCCTCCTGGGTCTGGCGTGGATCTGCCGCAGTTGGCGGGTTCTGCAAGGGGTGATCTCAGCCGGAATGGGGGTTTGCCTGCTCTATGGGTAAGTTGGCTTCCCTTTCTCCAAACTGGATCAAGCAAGGTTGAGGAAGGGGGATGCCAGAACCGTTAAAAGGAGAGAAATAGCCACTCAGCTCCAGGAGAGAGGAAAGGGTGAGAAGGAAAGTCAATATCACACCATCTTGATGCTGTTCCCCATTCAGCTTTGGGAATCCAAAGACCAAAAAAAAAAATTTCGGACGAAAATACACACACGGTTAGCGAAAACGATGAAGCAACATATAGATTTAAAAGCCAGAAATATTTTTGTTAGGTAGAATAGGATAGGATAGGATAGGATAGGATAGGATAGGATAGGATAGGATAGGATAGGATAGGATAGGATAGGATATAGAATTAGAATTAGAATTAGAATTAGAATTAGAATTAGAATTAATAGAATAGAATAGAATAGAGAATAGAATAGAATAGAATAAGCTATAGAATTAGAATTAGAATTAATAGAATAGAATAGAATAGAATAGAGAATAGAATAGAATAGAATAAGCTATAGAATTATAATTAGAATTAATAGAATAGAATAGAATAGAATAGAATAGAATAGAGAATATAATAGAATAAGATATAGAATTAGAATTAGAATTAGAATTAATAGAATAGAATAGCGAATAGAATAGAATAGAATGAGGGAATAGAATAGAATAGAATAGAATAGAATGAGGGAATAGAATAGAATAGAATAGAATAGAATAGAATAGAATAGAATAGAATAGAATAGAATAGAATAGAATAGAATGAACAGGGAATAGAATAGAATTAGATTAGAATAGAATTGGAATTGGAATTGGAATGGAATATTGAATTGAATTGAACGGAATATTGAATTGAATTGAATTGATTTTTTTATCAGCCAAGTGTGATTAGACACACAAGGAATTTGTCTTTGGTACATATGCTCTCAGTGTACATAAAAAGAAAAGATCATCAAGAATTCTAAGGTACAACACTTAATGATAGTCATAGGGTACAAATAAGCAACCAGGAAACAATATCAATATAAATCGTAAAGATAACAGCAACAAGGTTACAGTCATACAGTCCTAAGTGGAAGGAGATGGGTGGTGGGAACGATGAGAAGATTAATAGTAGTGCAGATTCAGTCAATAGTCTGACAGTGTTGAGGGAATTATTTGTTTAGCAGAGTGATGGCCTTCGGGGGAAAAAACTGTTCTTGTGTCTAGTTGTTCTGGTGTGCAGTGCTCTATAGCGTCGTTTTGAGGGTAGGAGTTGAAACAGTTTATGTCCAGGATGCGAGGGGTCTGTAAATATTTTCACGGCCCTCTTCTTGATTCGTGCAGTATACAGGTCCTCAATGGAAGGCAGGTTGGTAGCAATTATTTTTTCTGCAGTTCTAATGATCCCCTGAAGTCTGGGTCTGTCTTTTTCGGTTGCAGAACCGAACCAGACAGTGATAGAGGTGCAGATGACAGACTCAATAATTACCAGAAAAATATGACAAAGGGGATATATATTTAATACTACGTGTCTTGACCGCAGCAAGAAATGTATTTGCACAGTACTTGAAAAATGAGGAAACTCCTGCAAATGAAAAAATTAATTTAAAAAAAAACCCACTAGATTGTGCAGAAATGGATAGGTTAACATTAAAAGTAAAGGTTAAAGAAGATACAGAATATTTTTCAACAGGTATTGGTTCTATCAATGGTTAGATAATAGAAGTAGAAATTAGAAGTTGAAAGATTATTGCTATGTATCGTCATCATAATTTAATGACCTCATAACCCTTTATGGGCTGGAATTTGGGCAACTGATTGGAGCCAGAAGAGCGTTTTACTGGCCGGATGCCCTTCCTGTCGCCAATGCAGAGTTTTGTTCAGCAAATATATTCTCATTGTGGGATCGAACTCACAGCCCTCTTGATTGTATGTATGTGTATGTGTATATATATAAAAAAATTGTTTTCTGAGGTTTTTGCGGGTGTTTGTATGTAGGTCTTTGGTTATTCGGGTTTTCTCCTGCGTAAAATTGGAAGTGTTTTGGCGACGTTTCGATGAAGTCTCATTCGTCATCTTCAGGCTTCAGCTTCGTGCTTCATTGCTCCCATTGCTCCCCCTTCTTTTCCGCCCTCTTTACTTTTTGAAATTCCCTCCTTCCTTCCTTCCTTTCTTCCTCCTTCCCTCCTTAATCTTTCCTTTTTAAAATTCTCTCCTGCCTTCCTCCTCCTCTTCCTCCCTTTTTTCTTTTTTAAATTCCCTTTCTTCCTTCCTCCCTCCCTCCCTCCCTCCCTCCTTAATATTTCCTTTTTTAAATTCTCTCCCTCCCTTCTTTCCTTCCTCTTCTACCCTTCTGCCTCCTGTCTTCCTCTATCCCTCGTTATTTTTTCTTTTTAAAATTGCCTTCCTTCCCTCCTTCTTTAATTTTTCTTTTTAAAATTCTCGCCGGCCCGCCTGCCTGCCTCCCTACTTAATATTTCTTTTTTTAAATTCCCCTCCTTCCTTCCTTTCTTTCTTCTTCCCTTCCTCCTTCCTTCCTTTCTTTCTTCTTCCCTTCCACCCTCCCTCTTTCATTTTTTCTTTCTTAAATTCTTCCCTCCCTCTTTATTTTTTCTTTTTAAAATTCCCTTTCCTTCCTCCCTCCCTCCCTCCCTTCCTCCCCCTGTTAATTTTTTCTCTTTTTTAAAATTCTCCTCCCTTTCTTCCTAGCTGCCCACGGTTGTACCCTGAATCTCCCCGTTGGCTCTTGGCCACCCGTCGAACAGGTCAGGCCAAAGATGTCTTGTTAGCCCTGTGCCAAGATGGCAACGCCCAGGAACCCGAGACCCGGGAGGCCCTGGATGGTGAGTATTGCAGCTTGCAAACAAAAAAACCCCATCATTCCAGTTGGTTGACTGGGCATTTTACAGCATTACCATAGCACAGCGTGTGAGTTTTAAACTGGGATCCTTTCAGCACAATTCTGGGATATGGAAGCACTTTGTAATTGCTTTCTTTGTGAGTCAAGATAAGACGGGTGGACTTCAACTCCCAGAATTCTGGTTTGGGAGCCTTTAGGATGGTGTTTTTCAGCCGTGGCCACCTAAAGACGGATGGACTTCAACTCCCAGAATTCCCGTGGTTCGTTTGGGAGCCTTTAGGGTGGTGTTTTTCAGCCTTGGCCACCTAAAGACGGGTGGACTTCAACTCCCAGAATTCCCGTGGCTGGTTTGCGGGCCTTTAGGGTGGTGTTTTTCAGCCTTGGCCACCTAAAGACGGGTAGACTTCAACTCCCAGAATTCCCGTGGTTCATTTGGGAGCCTTTAGGGTGGTGTTTTTCAGCCTTGGCCACCTAAAAATGGGTGGACTTCAACTCCCAGAATTCCGGTGGCTGGTTTGGAGGCCTTTAGGGTGGTGTTTTTCTGCCTTGGCCACCTAAAAACGGGTGGACTTCAACTCCCAGAATTCCCGTGGCTGGTTTGGGGGTCTTTAGGGTGGTGTTTTTCAGCCTTGGCCACCTAAAGATGGATGGACTTCAACTCCCAGAATTCCCGTGGCTGGTTTGCGGGCCTTTAGGGTGGTGTTTTTCAGCCTTGGCCACCTAAAGACGGGTAGACTTCAACTCCCAGAATTCCCGTGGTTCATTTGGGAGCCTTTAGGGTGGTGTTTTTCAGCCTTGGCCACCTAAAAATGGGTGGACTTCAACTCCCAGAATTCCGGTGGCTGGTTTGGAGGCCTTTAGGGTGGTGTTTTTCTGCCTTGGCCACCTAAAAACGGGTGGACTTCAACTCCCAGAATTCCCGTGGCTGGTTTTGGGGTCTTTAGGGTGGTGTTTTTCAGCCTTGGCCACCTAAAGATGGATGGACTTCAACTCCCAGAATTCCCAGGGCCAGCTTTGGGGCCTTTAGGACAGTGTTTTTCAGCCTTGGCCACTTGAAAATGGTTGGGGAATGCAATGCTGGCTGGGGAATTCTGGGAATTGAAGTCCACCCATCTTTAAGCTGCTGAGATTGTGAAACACTCTTTTACAAATCCGTTTGTCCATCCTGACCCAAAGTTGTATCGAGGATGGTGTGATAACCTCTCCACTGATGGACCTTCGTTTTTCCTTCCTCCACGATCTGATCTGGTCCCTCCCATCTCCTGCCGACCCTGCAGAGCTGGACAACACTTGTCATCTGCCAGAAGCTGCCCAGATCTCACTCCGCTCCCTCCTGTCCTGCAGGAACATCTGGAAAAACATTCTGATCCTTGGGTTTACCACGTAAGTTGAACTTCCTATGCTACTAGATCCTATGGAGGCTCCAGGAATGGCGGGCTGGGCTTGTGGCAGTGGTGGGTTGCTACCGGTTCGCCCCAGATCGGGCGAACTGGTAGCGTCGGGAGGCTCCGCCCACCCACGAGCAAACTTGTAGCGATGGGTTTCGAAACCCACCCCTGACTTGTGGGCAGCTGAGAGGTGTATAAATTCTTACAACGGGGAAAAAATACTCAATGAAAATCAAAGTAAGGGGAACTTAATAGAAAGAACAAGTTTGCTAGCAGAATTGTTTTAGGGAGCTCTGCTTTCAGATGTATTTGTTTCATTTATATCCTGCTTTTAATTTTTTTAATAAATAATTCAAGGTAGGGAACAGACCTACTACACCTTCCTCCTCCTATTTTCCCCACAACAACCACAATCCTGTGAGGTGGGCTGGACTGAGAGAGAAGGGCTGGTCCAAAGTCACCCAGCCAGCTTTCATGCCCAAGACGGGACTAGAACTCCCCGTCTCCTGATGATTGGACCAAAGTCACTCAGTTGTCTTTCACGCATAAGGCGGGACTAGAACTTCCCGTCTCCTGGTGATTGGCCCAAAGACAACTACTTGTCTTTCGTGCATAAGGCGGGTCTAGAACTCCCTGTCTCCTGGTGATTGGACCAAAGTCACCCATGTTGTCTTTCATGCATAAGGCGGGACTAGAACGCCCCGTCTCCTGGTGATTGGCTCAAAGTCACCCAGTTGTCTTTCATGCATAAGGCGGGACTAGAACTTCCCGTCTCCTGGTGATTGGCCCAAAGACACCCACTTGTCTTTCGTGCATAAGGCGGGACTAGAACTCCCCGTCTCCTGACGATTGACCCAAAGTCACCCAGCCGTCTTTTATGTCTATGGCAGAACTTGAACTCACAGTTTCTTGCTTTCTAGTCCGGTGCCTTAACTATTAGGCAAAACGAACTTTCTTATTTATCTCTTATGGTCCTTTTAATGTCAATCAGATTCTTCCTTCCATTCTAATTGTGTCTGGAGCCTCCTGGTTTGTTCTCATGCTTTTGAGACCCTGCACCCGTAAGCTTAAACCGAGTTTGGTTTCTCCCATTCGGCTCGCTCTCCTCCAGATTCATAGCCCACGCGATCTGCCACTGTTACCAGCAGGCCTGGGAATCCATGGAGGACCCACGCGCCAAGTTCTACTTCCCCTTCCTGTTGTCGGCTGGCAGTGCCGGTCTCGGGTGCCTCTTTTTGTGCCTCACCGTACACCGGTATGGACGTCGCGGGATTTTGCTCCTCACAACCACCCTGACCGGCATCTCCTCTCTGATCCTGCTGGGGCTGGGAGAATGTAAGAACACCAACTCAATTTCCAAGGAAAAACTTTTTGCAGCCTAAGACGTATGGCTGGAGGGGAGGGGAGGGGAGGGGAGGAGAATGGATTGGAATGGAATAGAACGGAATAATGAAAAGTGGAGTGTGGAGTGAAGTGGAGAGGAGAGGAGAGTGAAGTGAAGTGGAGAGGAGTGGAGTGGAGTGGAGAGTGGAGAGGATTGTGGAGTGGAATGTGGAGTGGAATGGAATGCAATGGAATAACCCCGTAGAGTAGAACAGAATAGAATAAGGGAATTGGATGGCACCTTAGAGGTCTTCTACTCCAACCCCTTAGAATAGATTACATTAGAGTAGAACAGAACAGAGTGGGAAGGGACCTTAGAGGTCTTCTAATCTAACCTGTGGACATGGGGAATTCTGAGAGTCGAAGTCCACAGGTCCTCAAATTATCAAGGTTGAGAAACAAGTTATCGAGGTGGAGTAAGCTATAAATTGGTGCATAAATAGAATAAATGAGTTTATTCCAAAGATCGTTGTACAAAAAAGGGCTACTCCGTATTAATCGTCTGCGGGTGTCAAGCCATAAATCTCGCCGTTCTGTTGTAGGACAAAAAAAAAGAAACAATATGCCTTTCCACTATAAAAAAAACCAATTCCTAAATAAAATCACCTTTAAATTTCAGGAGGAGAATTTAACAAATATAATATATTTTAAAGCCTCCCTGAGAAATAGGAAAATTGGGAGGAATGATCGAAGAAAACTTTGAAATTTACCATTTAACTTTATCAAACGCCTTTTGTCTCTTTCTGGTGGGATAGCTATAAATGGCTATTGGGGTGGGGGGTCATCCTACTTTTGGGAACGTGCTGTCCAGATGTTGTTGGACTACAACTCCCAGCAGCCCCAGCCTGTTCCACCTCCCTTTCTCTCCCTTTTTATTTTTTTATTTTGGTCATTTCACAACTTTCCGTTTTGTCTTCCGTTGTAGATCTCAACAACGCGGCCCGAAGAACGTTTTCCATTCTCGGACTCTTCACTTCCCACGCAGCCGGCTCCCTCAGCATCTTATTTGCTGCGGAAGTCATCCCCACCGTGATCAGGTCAGGCGGAAAAGGCCCCCGAGAGAATAGGGAGGGGGGTCCCGGGGTAGAAAACTAGAGAGTTAAAGCAGGGGTCCCCAATCTGTGGGCCACAACCCCACTACCTATGAGCTGTGGCCTAATCGGAAACGGGGCCATGTGGCGGGCCAGTGTGTTCGCAGCCCCACTCGCATGGGGCACGTGCCCTCTGCTCACACAAATGAAGCTGCATATGTGCGCATACATGCCTGCCCCTGTGTTCTGTCTCCTTCCCCACTTCGGAGCAACGAGCTGGCCTTCAGCCAGTGGATTCACGGCTCTTATCAGTCCTGGCAGAGAAATCGCAACTGCCTGCCAAAGTTCAAACAAATGACTCGCAGAGTAAGACTTTCAGCTCTCTTTGAAACGGTTCAGCTAATTTTTGCTTCCCGTGAAGTGAGAGCAGTCCCAAAGCTCCTTATATATCCTGAGGGGTGAGGCTCCTGCCCCACCCTTCCCTTTGATGATGACGCCTCTCTAATCTTCTGAAGCGCGGGTCGATCCAAGCTTGATTATTATTATTATCAGCTGGGTCTGAAGGCGTAGCCTGGGGAAGGGAGGAATCGGGATGACGGCCTTATTACGTCCTCCCACTGGTCTGGTTCTGGCTTCTGGAGCCGGGCCAAAGGAATCGGTGCTCCTGAGGTAAGCCTTACCGGCCCTTCCCCCTCACTTTGTGAGTCACTTTCAGGCTTGGGGCCAGGTTCAGGGGGCTGGAGTCACAACACCCTGGCACAAAACCACCTCTCTTGCCCTCCCATCAGCCCCTCCCCCCCCCCCCCCCCGCTTCAGGCCACCAACCCGGAAAGGTTGGGGAACGCTGAGTTAATGGACCGAAAAACAGCTTTCAAGGAGTTGGGGGGAGGTCTCCAGTGTAAATTCACACCCTTCCTTACCTTTCCATCCAGCCAGTTTGCCTTCAGGTGTCTAGTCCTCATGATTACAGCTTTTGCTCCTTCCTTCGTTCCCTCCTCCCTCCCTCCCTCCCTTCCATCCATCCCTTTTCGTTTCTCCTTCCTAACTCTTTCCTTCCCTTACTGTTTCTCTTTTCTTTCTCATTCCTTCCTCCCTCCCATCCATCCATCTTTTTCTTTCTTCTTCCATTCTGCCTTTCTTTCTCTGTAATTGTTCCTTTCTTCCTGCCCTTCCTTCCTTCCTTCCTTCCTTCCTTCCTTCCTTCCTTCCTTCCTTCCTTCCTTCCTTCCTTTCTCCCTCCCTCCCTCCCTTTCCTTCCTCCCTTTATCCCTTCCTTTTCCTTCCTCCCTTTGTCTCTTCCTTCCTTCCTTTCCTTCCTTTCCTTCCTTCCTTTGTCCCTTCCTTCCTTCCTTCTTTCCTTCCCTCCCCTTTTTCTTCTTCCTTCCTATTTATCTTTTCCTTCCTTCCTTTTTTCCTTCCTTCCTTTTCTTCTCTCCCTCCCTCCATCCCTCCTTCCTTCCTCTTTTCCTTTCCTCTTTCTTCTTTCCTTCTCTCCCTCCCTCCCCCTCCTTTCCTTCCTTTCTTCCTTCCTCTCCCTCTCTTCCTGTTTCTTGTCCTTTCTTCCTTCCTTCCTTCCTTCCTTCCTTCTTCCTTCCCTCCTTCCTATCACTTGTCCTTTCTCCTCCCTCCCTCTTTCTTTCCTTCTTCCTTTCCTCCTTGCGGAAAAATCTAATCTAACAAGCCAATTTTCTTCCGCAGAGGGAAGGGTCTCGGCATCACGCTGGCCTTGGCCTCTCTCGGAGGGCTGAGCGCCCCGCTGTTGCGAGTGCGAGAACAGCACGGCTCCTTCCTCGAACACATCGTCCTGGCCTCCCTCAACATCCTGGCCTTGCTTTGCCTCCTCTTGCTGCCCGAGACGAAACGCAAACCCTTGCCCGAAGGCTTGCAGGATGGCGAACTTTACCGGAGGCCTTCACTGCTCCGACGGGCCGGCGAGTCCGCGGGCCGGGACTCCCACGGCGTGACACGGCGAGACGACGTCCCGTTGCTCTCGACTCCAAATCCCGCCAGCTGATGCCACGGCGGACTCGTTTTTGACCTCGACAGGTGGGCTCATCCAGCGAACGCAAGAGCCGAATGGAGGCCAGGAGAGAAAAAATATATCAAATTTTGGCTTTTTCTGCTTCTGATGTTGCACGAAAGGAGTTGCTTCATCTCAGCTGCACCAGCAGCACAAACTCGTTTATTTAAACGGACGGACTAAATTGGAAAACTAGGATTCCTAGCTAGTTGCCCCAAAATTAGCTAGAGCAGTTTTCTTTTTTTTTTCGACCTCGGACCACTTGAAGATGTGCGGATTTTCAACTCTTAAATGCCTTTTTAAAAAAAATTTGCATTGCGAACTTCAGGGTAGTTGTGTGGGTTGTTTTTTTGTCTTTCACTTCCTTAGTAATTAAAGTAATTATGTTAATTTTCATTCCTTTTCATTAGGGCGGATAATAATCTATGCCCTTGGGTGTCCTGCCTTGAAAATAACAGAAATTAAATAACAGACAAAATAGAAAAAAAAAAAAAAGGATACTCCTAGACTTAGGACCATAATGGAGCCTGGAATTACGGTCATAAAGTTGTTCTGGTCATTAAATGGATCATCCCGCGACCGACCTGATTTGATGACAATTTTTTTTTCCAGCACTCATTAAGGGTATCATGATTAAGTGAATTATCACGATCGTTAAGTGAATCTGTGGTCATTAACTGAACCATCACGATTGTAAAGCGAGCCAATGGTCCACCATTTTGGAAAACGACCGGGGGAATTTTGGGAGTTGAAGTCTTTGTACATCTTCAAGTGCTTCAGGTCGAAAAACACAGAATTTGGAAGCAGCACGAAAAATCTTCAATGTACCCACCACGCCTTTACTCCAGAGACAACTGACATTTTTCAATTTTAAGGCCAAGCCAAACCAGCAGACGATTCTCCGCGGATTTTCAAGGAGAAAGACAGAAAAATCGGAAAACTTTCTCCCCGGAAGAGAACTTTTATATCCTTTCTGCTTTCGGCGACTGAAAGATTTGGGTGGGGTGAGGTGGCTTACAAACTGAAGGATACGGGATCAAGAATCCCTCAGTGAAGAGTTGTGTGTTGAAATGCTTAGCGAGGAGGTCGGGCTAATCCTCCGGTTTTTAAAATCCCTCTCGGATTTTTTTATTTTTTTTTTAAAGTTCTTCGAGGGACGATTTGGAGTTTGGCGGGAGATAATTCTTTTTTTTTTTTTTTTAATGTCCGTTTTACCGATGTAAGACTGGAGAATTAGGGCCCAGGAGTCCGCGGACTGACGTCCGAGGCAGCATCCCGAGGGTTCGATCCTATGCATTCATCTCGTTTTTAATAATTGTGTCCGTGACACACTTCTCTTTCCAAAGGGCTCGCGTTCGGGACGTTGGACCAGAGATGACCAAATCCTCCCAAAAAGGAAGACTTATTTTGAATGCCCAATTTTCCTTGCCCCTCCCCAAAAGAAACCGATGGCTAGATCGGACGAGCAATGTTCTTCGTTGCTTTTCGCGACGGACACCGAGTTTGGTCCAGGCTCCAAAAATGTCTGTCTCATCGGCACATTTCGGCTGATAGAGTCTTCGTTTAAGCTCGCAGCGAAGAGAAATAAATAAAACCACTTTATAGGAAGACTTCAGCGGTCGGTTCCCCATCCCCAAATCTGGAACATACAGGTAGTCCTCGACTTACGATCACAATGGAGCCCCAAACATTTGCGGCTAAGTGAGAGTTCAGTGAGTTCTGCCCCGTTTTCCGATCTTTCTCGCCACAGTGGTTAAGTGAATTGCAGTGGTTCAGTTGGTAACACATGTTCTGTCCCTCCTCGCCTCCGTCCGAGCGATGGCTTAATTAGCCAGCACTATCAGCTCTGGCAGCAAACTAGCAAGCGTCTGCCAAGTGACTATGTTATCTCCCTTGATGCCGATGAGTCACCCAGGAACAAACAGTACTTCAGCTTTAGTTAAGCAGTTGATTTGCCTGCTACAAAGAGGCATAGCAGCCCTCGCTGGTTTTATATCCTGTGGGGTGTGGCGCCATGACTCAGCACTTCCTAGGCCTGCCCCACCCCTGCTTCTGTTGTTCCCGCCTCTTTTGCCTACGAAACCTAGGGTCCAGCCAAGCCAGATTGCCATCAGCTGGGTCTGTAGGCGTGGCCTGGGTGGGGGAAGAGTCAGGGGACGGAGGCCTCGTTATCTCCTCCACCTGGCCTGCCTCTGGCTCCTGGAGCTGAGCCAGGGAAGCTGGTGCTCCCAAGGTAAATCCTGACGGCTCTTCCCCCTCACTTTCCAAGTCACTTTGTGGCAGGGGGTCCGGCTCGGGGGGGGGGTGCAGACACAACAACACAGTTGTTCGGTAAATCTGGCTTCCCTTTTGACGTCGCTCGTCGGAAGGACCGCGGGACACGGCGACCGTCGTAAATACGAGTCAGTAAGCCTCTGAATTTTGATCATGGTGATGGTGGAGATGCTGCCACGGTCCGAAGTGTGAAAAACGTCACTTTTAGTAGGGCCGTTAGAACATTGGTGGTGAAGCCCATCATTGTATATCGAGAAATTCCTGTATGTTCCATTTTTAATTGGTTGCAAATCATTTTGAGGGGGGGCCCTCGGAATTAATAGCGGGTTTTATTACCGACGAAGGAGAGACGATGGCTGAAGTAATGACACAGCATCACACCCAGGGAAGGACCACTCAGGCCGACGCACACACGCGTGTGCAAACACTATCCCTTTTGCTCCCCTGGGAGTTAAACATGCAACCCACAACCCTACCCCACCCAAGCCCGTAGTAGGCTCAAAACTTTTTGGACTGCTTTGTAATCTTGAAGGGAAATAAAACACTGACTGTTAATAAGCTAAATAAAGGGAAATATATAATCCATTTGCAAAACCCTGGCTGAGTTTTCGGAGTTTCTGCTAGAGAAGCAGAAGTGATACTTTATTTATTTATTTGTCAAACACAACAGTATATATAAGTATAAGCATGAAATAACCATACGAATTGGATACAATCAAAGGGAACATTAGGACAGGAACGGTAGGCACGCTGGTGCTCTTATGCACACCCCTTACAGACCTCTTAGGAATGGGTTGAGGTCAACAGTAGATAGTCTTTGGTTAAAGCTTTGGGGATTTTGGGAAGAGACCACAGAGTCAGGTAGTGTATTCCAAGCATTAACAACTCTGTTACTGAAGTCATATTTTCTGCAATCAAGATTGGAGCGGTTCACATTAAGTTTAAATCTATTGTGTGCTCGTGTATTGTTGCAATTGAAGCTGAATTAGTTTTCGATAGGAAGTATTGTAGCAGATGATTTTATGAGTTATACTCAGGTCATGTCGAAGGCGGCGGAGTTCTAAATTTTCTAAACTAAAAATTTAAATAAATAAATAAACCCAGGATTTCAAGTCTGGTGGCATAAGGTATTTTGTTGTGATCAGAGGAGTGGAGAACTCTTCTTGTAAAATATTTCTGGACACACTCAATTGTATTAATGTCCGAAATGAGATGTCGGTTCCAGACAGGCGAGCTGTATTCGAGAATTGGTCTAGCAAATGTTTTGTATGCTCTGGTTTTGTTTTGTTTTTTAATTTGCATTTATATCCCGCCCTTCTCCGAAGACTCAGGGCGGCTTACACTATGTTAGCAATAGTCTTCATTCTATTTGTATATTTATATACAAAGTCAACTTATTTCCCCCAACAATCTGGGTCCTCATTTTACCTACCTTATAAAGGATGGAAGGCTGAGTCAACCTTGGGCCTGGTGGGACTAGAACCTGCAGTAATTGCAGGCAGCTGCTGTTAATAACAGACTGCATTAGCAGTCTGAGCCACAGAGGCCCCTGGTTAGTAGTGTATTGCTACTAGTAGTAGTTAGTAGTATATTGTATGCTCTGGTTAGTAGTATATTCAGCCGGTTCATACCGGTTTGGACGAATCGATAGCAGAGATCGCGGATGGGCCCGCCCACCTGCCTTGGCTCTATGCCGACCTATTTAGGGACATTTAGGAGACCTGGTGCATGCGCAGAAGGCACGTGAGCTAGCAAAGTGCGTACACAGAAGGCCAGGCGCGTACGCGGAAGGGTCCCGCACAAATGCGCGCACACACAGCAAACCAGTTAGTATATTGGAAACCTACCGTTTTAGAGGAGTGCCAAATAAGGACTTTATAAGGCCTCGGTAAGACCACACTTACCATATTACATCCAGTTTTTGGTTGCCACGATATTAAGAAAACAGAGGTTGAGACTCTGGAAAAAGTACAGAGAAGAGCAACAAAGATGATTAGGGGACTGGAGGTTAAAACGGGCAGAACAGTTGTAGGAATTGAGAAAGGAACGCCGAGGGTAGTGACGGGTAACCTTTTGGGTGCCGAGTGCCCATAGCACACGCAAGTGCTCGAACCCCCAAAATGCAATGAGGGTGCCCCCCCACATTCACACGTGCCCCCCTGCATACGCGCATGCCCCCAGACATACTCCCATGTCCCATTTTGGCTTCCAGTTTGGTTCAAGAGGCTTTTCAGGCCAAAACAGGGCACCGGGTAGGGTGCGAACCCCAAAATGCAATGCAAGGCAGAGACCTGAAGACCAGCTGGCCGGAAGGAGGCACGTGTGAGTGTGTGTGTTAAACCTGTCCTGGGGGCAACAGCTGGTGTGCCCGCAGAGAGGGCTCGGTTCGCCACCACGGGCCGAGGGGGACAGGATAGCAGTATTTGCGGGGTTGCCAAAAAAGAAGAGGTGGTCCGCCCAGTGGTGAGATTCAAATAATTTAACAGCTGGCTCTGCCCTAATGACCAGCTGGGTAGGCGTGACTTGGTGGTCATGTGACCATGTGGTCGTGGCTAACTCAACCACTCATGTCGATGGGCGCTTCGCTTTAGCTGTTACAATGTAACAAGGCTTAACCAGAGAGGCAGTTTCTGTAAGCAGGGCAATAAAGATTAGGCTAGAAACACCAGAATGTTTCCGTCCTGCCTTCCTCACAGGATTAGTCCTGTAAAGTGGGGAAAAAAACAAAATAAGATTTCTTCCAACAGCCGGTTCTCCGAAATAGGTGCGAACCGGCTGAATCCCACCATTGGGTCCACCTTTTCTCCAAAGCACCAGAAGGCAGGACAAGAAACGATGGAAACTGATCAAGGAGAGAAGCAACCTGGAATTAAGGAGAAATTTCTTGGCAATCGGAACAATTAGCCAGTGGAACTACTTGCCACCAGAAGTTGTGGGTGCTCCCTGAGTGGAGGTTTTTAAGAAGAGAACCATTTGTCTAAAATAGTATAGGGTTTCCTGCCTGAGCAGTGGGTTTGGACTAGAAGACCTCCAAGGTCCCGTCCAATTTTGTTATTCAAAGATTCAACAGGTAAGGAAGATATGTGCATTAGATATGGGTTAAATTCAGCTCTCGCGGGTAATTCCACTCCTGACCACTAGATGCCCTATTGAGTTTGCAGCCCAGTGTTTTTTAAGTTTGGCTGTAATGCATGGACTTTAACTCCCAAAATTCTTCAGTCAACTATGCCGGCTGGGGAATTCTGGGAGTTGAAGTCCACCCATCTTAAAGTAGCCATGTTTGTAAAATACTCCCAGAATTCCCTAGCCAGCAAGACTTCTAGGAAGACCACACCTCTTAAAGGGACAGAGGTTAAGAAAGACCTGGCTAGGGAATTCTGGGAGGTGAAACCAAACAACCGTCAAAAACTACCAAAAATCGCAGACTTGTATGCGATTCCGTCTCTTAAAACTCAATATACATAGTCCTTGACTTACAACCACAACTGCACCAAAGATTTCTGTCACTAAGTGAGACGGGTGAGTGAGTTTTGCCCCATTTTACAACCTTCCTTGCCAGAGTTCAAAGCGAATCGCCGCCACCGTTAAGTGAGTCACGCAGTCGTTAAGTAACTCATGAGAATGCAACAATGGTTGCGTGAAAAATAGCCATAACTCGCTTTTTTTTTTCAGCGCCATCGTAATTTTGGTCAGGAACTTCCTTAAGTTGTGCAATTTTTTAACGTTCTCCATAAGGAAATGTCAGACAGTACAGGGAGTCCTCAATTTACGACAATTGAGACCAACTTTTTTGTGGCAAAGCAAGCAGCTTTAAGTGAAGTCGCACCCAATGTTATCATTTGGGTCACAAAGCAAATGGCCCAAATTAGACCACCGTGCAGTCGTTAAGCAAATCGTTTCCGCCACTGGCTTTACCTGTCGTGTGACTCCCTGGGATGAAACCTCCGCTCTGACCACTCAATCCTGGGGAATGCAGCAATGGTCGCTGTTGTGGATTTTAGTCCATAACTGAGTTGTTAAGCCGAGGACCACCTGCATAGGCCAACTCAGTCACCTGAGTAATAAGCAGTCATAAACCGGAGCACCCCACTCTGCAGATAAGACCTTGGTGACAATTTTGGGTTGTGAACTTCACTGCCCCGTTTTACCTTTCTTGCCAGGGGTGTAAAGTGAATCTGCAAGTTGTTAAGTGAACGAGACGGTTGTAAAGTGAATCTGGCTTCCCAGCCCATCGCCCAAAAATCAACCCCCCCCCCAAAATGTGATTTTCCCATCCCGGGCCATGGCAACCATTGTAAATGTGAGTCGGTTCTGATCACGCGAGCAGCTGGGGACGCTGCAACAGTCCTTAAGTGAGAAAAACGGTCATTAAGCTACTTTCTTCAGTGCCGTTGTAACTTCGAAGTAGTCTTCGACTTACAACAGTTCACTTGGTGACCGTTTGAACTTTGAAGACCGTTCAGAGAAAAACGGTAATAAAAAAAAACGAGTAGTCCCCAAAACTTTTATTGCAACAGCTATGAATTACGTTCATTCACAGCAGAGTCCCAATTAGCTGCAAAAAGTCCTTCAGGATGATCACCCTCCTTATCACGCTGCCAAAGACCTACTTGGCAAAGCCCCATGGAGTCCAAAATTAAACAAGAGATGCTGACTGGGAACAGCATTAACAATGTTGCTTTCCTGCAAAGGGCCCACGTGCCTTTGCTCCTCTTTTAAACCTTATGAGAGGGAACCAATCATCTCCAGGCCTTGCTCCTCAGTTGTCCCTTTTGTTTTAACTGTTCTTGCCTCCTGGCAGCTCTGCGCATGGGCGCACTCGGAACAGGCTCCTCCTGTTCCTCTGCATGTCCGATGTCCGACTCTGGAAGCTCTGGAGTCCACGCATAACTCCCAGATGGCCCTGGCCCCATCTCTTGCCGACACAGAGCCATCGTCCGAGCCTTCCCCGGACTCCAGGACTGGCCCATGTTTCTCCCCAGCCTCTTCACTGTCCGACTCTGCTGCCAGCTCCGCAGGCTGCTGGCAGACCACAACAGTAACCTGAAATGGTCACTAGGCGAACTGTCACTAAGTTGAGGACCATCTGTATGAGAATATACCTCCGCCTTTCAGCATTGGCTAACAAAGTTCACACACCCCACACTGGTTTCTTCCAAAAACATCTTTATTTTTTTTTTATTTTTTTTCCCCACCCGTATAACATTCTGCTTCTTCCTCTGTTTAGCCTCCCTCCGACCTGGAATTTTTTCCCCCTTTTTTTTTCTCTTTCTCTCCCTTTAATTTTTTTTTTTTTAAAGTCATTCTGGCTTTTCTCAACTCCCACCCGCCCACCCCAAAAAAATATCCCTCCGGGGTGGTCTTTTTTTTTTTTTTTTCCCCCTGCCCCTGGTTCTCTACAGCGTCAGGTTTCGGTGTATTTCTTCAGGCTAAAAAATAAAGGAATCTGTAAAGATAAAGACACTCAAACAAGGCATATAACAACCCCCCACCCCCAGAAGAGACACACACATGGGAGAAAGAATGAGGGCCGCGGGAACACCTATGACCTGTATGGTGGGCACCAGGCGGGAGGGAGGGAGGGAGGGAGGAAGGAAGGAAGGAAGGAGGAAGAAACCTGTTTTTTTAAACAGGAATCAGTCTTTTTTAGAACAATACATTTGGGTGCAGAACAAAATTCCAAGATTGGAGCGAAAGGGTGATGGAGAGTAAGAGGCAGGGATGGATTCCTTCTGCAACCTCCAGCCAGAATGGGATGGGGCATTTGAGGATGTCCCGGGCAGAAACATAGGTCGGGCGAGGGATGTCTGGAAAAAAAGTAGCGACGAAGCCTTGAATGCCAGCTTCTTCCTGGCTAATCTGGGTGGAAGGAAGGAAGGAAGGGCAAGGCAAAGCGATGAAAAGGCAGCGGGAACCAAGCAGGGAAATAAATGCCAGACATACGAAGACACACAATGGAGCGAAGGAGCAGAAGAAGAGAAACAAAAGAATCACAGAATTTTGGAAGGGATGAGGACACCCTCCCCGGCATTGCCTCCCCTCCTAAAAACACAGAGGAAGAATCCCCCCCCCAAAAAAAAACCCGCAAAAAGGGAAGGAAGGGCGGAGAGGGAATCTCTCTCAACAATACTACCAGGTGTTTTTTAACAACAGCTCGGCTGCCCCACAAATATTTTTTTTTTCTTTCTTTCTCCCCTCCCTCCAGTATACGTCAACCCTCTTTCTCTGCACAGCGTTAGAAACATCCTCCTCCCACCAACAGTATATATATATATATATAAAAAAAAAATTTCCATCATGGTAACAATCTTCATTTTTTTTCTTTTTTTTTTCCTCCTTCCTAAAAAACCACTTTTTTTTTTGTTTTGTTTTTAGTAAGGGGAATACCATGAGGTCGCTCTGGCCCGGCCCCTGTGAAGAGAAGAAGGAAACAAGTTAATGAAGGAGGTATATTTTTCTTTAAAAAATAAAATAAAAATAAGCTTTTAAAAACTACAGAAATGGGATTTTTTTTTTTTAAATGTGAAAAAATGGAGGCTTTGGCATCTCCCAAAAAAGGCTTTTGAATTTTGGCGAAGTCCGTCCCTACGACGTTGGCACTCTTTTTATTATTATTATTATCTTGCTTTGGGTTCTCACATTCTGAAGCTAATTTGAAACTTTAATCGACTTTTCATTCAAGAACCCGATGAGGTCAAAAAAACAATGTTTTGACTCTCAGAGGTTTCTGAAAAAATTGAGTTTTATCAGGGTAAGTAGTCCTCAACGGCCGTGAGGGAGCCAAACGTTTCTGTTGCTAAGCGAGACATTGGTTAAAAGAGCTGTGCCCCATTTTACGACTTTTCAGGCCACAGCTATTAAGTGAATCGCTGCGGTTCGTAAATTAGTAATACGGTTTAAGTCAGGATCAGCAACCTGCAGCTCTGGAACCGCATGTGACTCTTTCAACCCCTCTGCTACGGCTCACTATCACTCAAAATATGCATCACAACCGACAATGTGCGACACCCACCAGCACGCAATTTATTGAGCTTTTCAACCTCCGGTAGGCCAATCATAGATAAATCAAAGAAAACTACAAGAAAACTATTCAACTACATATGCTAGTTTTGTAGTCACTCAAGAAATAGTCAGGCACCGGAAGGTTTTGTGTCTCCCGGTGTTTTGTTTTCTGTGGGAAACGGGTCCAAATGGCTCTTTGATTGTTTAAGATTGCAGACCCCTGGTTTAAGTGATGACTGCCCCCGACTGAAGTGATTCTCTTGACAAAGGCAAGAAGAAGTCGTAAAATGGGGCAGGACTCACTTAACAAACGTCTCAACTTATCAGTCGACATTTTGGGACTCAAATGGGGCAGGACTCACTTAACGTTATGTCTCACATAGCAACGCCCATTTTGGGCTCGATGGTGGTCGTCCCTCGAGGCATGCCAGTCAATTGGAAAGCTCAGGAAAATGGAAAAATTCTCGGATCGCCGAATCGTTGTTGAACCGCTTTCACGCTCTCTTTTTTTTTACCCAAATTAACTAACCTGGCTTGCAATGCAGAGTGAATAAAAATCGATGATTTTTTTAATAAAAAAATCAGATTTTTAAAATTTAAATTGTTTTTTTTTAATCAAATTTATTTTAATAAAATGCTTTTGGAGTAAGAATCTATCTCAAGATCGTTTTCTATTTAAGATACATTCGTATTTTAGTTTATTCAGCGTGAAATGGAGCTTAAGTTACACAGCAGGAGGCTGTATATTCTGTGATATTGGGATTGTCGGTGAGGCGACAGCGGTGAGTCAGAGGAGGAGCCGATGCGGGACTGAGACGGCAAGTTGCTCTCTAAAAATCATGATTACAATCAAGTCGATTTAAATCAAGCCCTTTTTACTAGTGATTTAAATCGCGATATAAATCGACTCGATTTAAATCAAATCTACCCTGCTTGCAGGAGCCCTTTCATGGGCCTCTTTCTTGTGGATCAATGGAAGGAACTCTCTTTTTAGCCTAAAATCAACTACCGTATTTTTCAGACTATAAGATGCTCCGAAGTATAAGACGCACCTAGCTTTTGGGGAAGAAAACAAGGGGGGGAAAAAATCTGCCTCTGCCTCCCAGCAATTTTCCTCCTTGCAGGAAACAGCCTGATTTACCACGAGCAGCTGATTGGTGGTTGGGTCTGTCTCCCAGAATACCGCCTATCAGCTGTTCCAAGCTGCAGGGACCAACGTTACCCATCGGCATCCGTTCCCGCTGTCACCTATCGACACCTCCGTGGGCCTCAATTTCAGCCTCTGTGCATCCTGTTTTCAGCCTTTGCGCGCCCCGTTTTTTGCCTCTGCGCGTCCCATTTTTGGCCCGTTCCAGCCGCCACCGCTTATCCCCGGCACCTGGAACGGGCTGAAAATGGGACATGCGGAGGCCAAAGATGGGATGCACGAAGGGCCGAAAATAGTACGCGCGGAGGTGGCAATAGGTGACAACGGCGAAAGGCAGCAACAGTACCGATCCCCACAGCCTGGAACAGCTGATCGGTTGTGTTCCGGGAGGCAGATCCAACCACCAATCAGCTGCTCGTGCTAAGTCAGGCTGTGCTGAAGCTGACCAGGCTGTTTGCTGCAAGGAGGTAAACTGCTGGGAGGCAGAGGCCGAAGGATGGGAGCTGGCCGATGTGGTCAGGGCTTCGGCAACATTTGCTGCATAAGACACACTGACATTTCCACCCACTTTTTGGGGAGTGTGGGGCAGTGCCTCTGATACGCCAAAAACTACTGTAAATCTGGCTTGCAGGAGCCTTTTCGTGGGTCTGTTTCACTTGATCAGTTAAAGAGATGCCGGATTGTTTTAAGCCTGGGATTGCTACCTCGCCATCGGCAAGCGTGACTCTGACCGCCTACTGTGGATCAACACACACACACACACCCTCCCCAACATGCCGATCCCTTTTTAAGGGTCAGACCTGTAAGCACGCCCTCGGGGCGGTCTGCTGCTGAAGCCACTGTAGAAACGGGCCCTGGAACTGCTGTAGCCGGAGCCTCGCCCTCGGTACCGGGTCCTGGGAAAGCCTCTGTCTGTCGTGCTGATGCCTGGCCGGTTGGTCCGTTTGGGAATCACCTGAAAAGGAAAAGAATCGTGCAGGTCAGACTCAAGGGAGGAGGGGTGCGGGGGTAGTAAGAAAAGGACAAAGGGGCATGGTGGGCGAGAATGCCTGATCTTTCTCGTTACCCAAGGAAAATGCAGACACCTCTCCGTTAGCAGAGGAGATTTCAAGTAGAAGAGAACAATGGGTACGGTGGGAGGTCCTTGGTGCTTTCCGAGCAGGCGTTTCGTGACCCAACTAGGTGACATCATCAGTGTTAGAAGAGAGTGGGGGTTTGCAGAGAGGAGGAGGAGGAGGAGGACTGTGGGGTCCTTGGTGCTCTCTCTCAGCTTGGCATTCTGCTTGCAGATGTTTTATGACCCAATGTTTTATGTTGTTGTTTTTTCCTTTCTAAGATGGCGCCGACGAAGGCTGCCTCGGTGAAATGCTCTCTAATTGTTTCTTTATTTCTAATTGTTCTCTGTGACTCACTACGGATTTCCTACTCACGAGACCATCTGCTAAAAATTAAGGAACATTTCTTTAAGGAGCAGCTTTCTTTAATCTCACCCCCACCTGTCTTTACAAACACGGAGGAGATTCTAACACAGGAGGAGGCAATTCCCACGGAGCCATGGATTACTAAAAAAACCAAACGACGGAAACGAAGAAAAAGAGGTAAGCGATCTGGGATCTTAATCAAGCTAAGAAGTCGCATTAAAACTCCTCTGCCTTCAATTTTCCTAACAAATATACGCTCACTTGCAAATAAGATGGATGAAATACTCCTCTTAAACAAATACTATTCTGATTTTCGCAATTCAGCAGTCCTATGCTTCTCTGAAACCTGGTTAAATGAATCAATTGAAAATAGCAGCCTGAACATTCCAGGATTTCAAATTGAACGATCAGACAGGATTCCAGAAACATCTGGTAAAAAGAAAGGAGGAGGCTTATGCCTATATATTAATTCAACCTGGTGTCAAGATTTTAACATAATTTACAAATTCTGTGACAACAATTTAGAGACTCTAATTATCAACTGCAAACCTTACTATTTGCCTCGTGAATTTTCCTCATTTCTTCTAATTGCTGTTTATGTCCCACCACAAGCCTGTGTAAACAAGGCATTACGAACTCTAGCTGACCAAATCATGGAGGCTGAAGCCAAACACCCTGATTCACTGGCCATTGTTTTGGGAGATCTAAACAAGGCAAACTTAAGGAAAGAACTACCAAAATACTTTCAGCATGTCAATTGTCCCACCAGAGGCAAGAATACTCTAGACCACTGCTACACAACACTAATGCCTATCGGTCTTTACCACGTGCAGCTGTAGGACACTCTGATCATTGCATGATTCACCTTGTACCTGCTTACAGGCAAAGACTTAAAGCCATAAAACCAATAATTAAATCAGTGAAAACCTGGACGGAGGAATCAGAATTAAAGCTACAGGCATGTTTTGACTGCACTGATTGGAATATTTTTAAAGATACCTCTGCAGACCTGGATGAACTCACAGATACTGTAACATCATATGTCAGCTTCTGTGAAGACCTATGTGTACCTACAAGGAACTTGCGAATACACAGTAACAACAAACCTTGGTTTACACCTAAACTTAAGCAGCTACGACATTCCAAAGAGGAAGCCTACAGAAAAGGTGATAAAATGCTGTACAATCAGGCCAGAAATGCACTAACAAGGGAGATAAGAGCAGCAAAAAGAAGCTACTCTGAAAAGCTAAAGAATCAGTTTTCAGCAAATGAACCAGCAAACATGTGGAAAACTCTTTAAAATATGGCAAAAATATGTCTATGGCAAACCTCCTTCCCAGGCTGAAGGTAATCAACAACTGGCAGATGACCTGAATGAGTTTTACTGCAGGTTTGAAAGGAAACTACAGCCACCTATCTCCACAACCCCCATCTCAGACACACCAACAACAGCCAAGCCTCCTACAACTGACCCCATTTCATTGGGTTCACAACCCCTAGTGATCACAGAAAAGGAAGTGCAGGACCTATTTCACAGACAAAAGCCAGGAAAAGCTCCAGGCCCAGACAAGATAACTCCTTGCTTAAAAGTCTGTGCTGACCAATTGGCCCCCATCTTCACCCATATTTTCAATAAATCACTAGAGATGTGCTATGTTCCTTCTTGCTTCAAACGCTCTACCATCATCCCAGTGCCGAAGAAGCCCACCATCAAGGAACTGAATGACTACAGACCAGTTGCTCTAACATCTGTAGTCATGAAAACCTTTGAAAGGCTAGTGCTTTCCTACCTGAAAACCATCACGAATCCGCTCTTAGACCCCTTGCAATTTGCATAGCGAGCAAATAGATCAACAGATGATGCTGTTAATATGGCTCTGCACTACATCCTACAACATCTTGAGTCTCCAAAGACCTATGCAAGGGTCCTTTTTGTAGACTTTAGTTCAGCATTCAATACCATCATTCCAGACATTCTTCTAACTAAGCTAAACCAGCTACAGGTACCGGAACAGACTTGTAAGTGGATCACAAGCTTCCTAACAAACAGGAAGCAGCAGGTGAAGCTAAGCAAGATCACATCAAATACCTGTACAATTAGCACAGGGCCCCCCCAAGGCTGTGTGCTCTCCCCACTTCTCTTCTCTCTGTATACCAATGACTGCATCTCCAATGATCCATCTGTTAAGCTACTGAAGTTCGCAGATGACACAACAGTGATTGGTCTCATTCGAGACAATGACGAATCCGCATATAGACGAGAGGTCGAACGACTAGCCTTGTGGTGCAACCAAAACAATCTGGAACTGAACACACTCAAAACCGTAGAAATGGTGGTAGACTTTAGGAAAAACCCTTCCATACTTCCACCTCTCACAATACTTGACAACACAGTATCAACAGTAGAAACCTTCAAATTTCTGGGTTCTATCATATCGCAAGATCTCAAATGGACAGCTAACATCAAAAACATCATTAAAAAAGGACAACAAAGAATGTTCTTTCTGCGCCAACTCAGTAAGCTCAAACTGCCCAAGGAGCTGCTGATCCAATTCTACAGAGGAATTATTGAGTCTGTCATTTGCACCTCTATAACTGTCTGGTTCGGTTCTGCAACCCAACAAGAAAAACACAGACTTCAGAGGATAATTAGAACTGCAGAAAAAATAATTGCTACCAACCTGCCTTCCATTGAGGACCTGTATACTGCACGAATCAAGAAGAGGGCCGTGAAAATATTTGCAGACCTCTCGCATCCTGGACATAAACTGTTTCAACTCCTACCCTCAAAACGACGCTATAGAGCACTGCACACCAGAACAACTAGACACAACAACAGTTTTTTCCCGAAGGCCATCACTCTGCTAAACAAATAATTCCCTCAACACTGTCAGACTATTTACTGAATCTGCACTACTATTAATCTTCTCATAGTTCCCATCACCAATCTCTTTCCACTTATGACTGTATGACTATAACTTGTTGCTGGCAATCCTTATGATTTATATTGATATATTGATCATCAATTGTGTTGTAAATGTTGTACTTTGATGAACGTATCTTTTCTTTTATGTACAGAGAGCATATGCACCAAGACAAATTCCTTGTGTGTCCAATCACACTTGGCCAATAAAATTCTATTCTATTCTATTCTATTCTATTCTATTCTATTCTATTCTATTCTATTCTATTCTATTCTATTCCAACTAGGTGACATCATCAGTTAGAAGGAAGGGAAGGAGGAGGACTGTGGGTCCTTGGTGCTCTCTGAGCTTGGTGTTCTGCTTGCAGGCGTTTCATGAGCCAACTAGGTGACATCATCAGTGTTAGAATGTGGGGTTGGTGGAGGTTGGTGGAGCGGAGAAGGGAAGGAGAAGAGGAGAGAGAAGGAAAAAGAGAAGGAGGGCGACTATGGTTTCTTGCAGGCGTTTCACGACCCAACTAGGGAACATCATCAGTGCTAGAATGGAGTGGGGTTTGTGAAGAGAAGGAGGAAAAGAAGACGAGAGAGAAGGAGGAAAAGGAGAAAGAAAAGAAAGAGGACAACAGAGGGGTTCTTGGTGGTCTCTGAGCTGGGTGGGTTTTTTTTGCAGACATTTCATTACCCAGTCAAAGAATATCATCAGTGAGAGAGAGAGAAAGAGAGAGGAGGGAGAGAGAGTGCGCACAGGGGGAATTCCAGGTCGGAGTGATCCTGAAGGGAAGAAATCCGAAGCAGAAAACCTCACCTTGTTCTCACAACTGAAGTCTTAGGTGATTTGGGTTCAAGGGTTGCTGCAAGAGTTCTTCAAGAGTCAGGCACAGAGCAAGTTGTGTGTGTGTGTGTGTGTGTGTGTGTGTGTGTCTGAAAAGGGCATACCCACCTTGATCTGTCTCCCTCTGAACAGGGATTCATCTAACGCTAAGGAAGTCCGCACCGATTCCTTGTCGGAAAATTCAATGTAGGCGAACCTTGAGAAAATGGGAAGAAGGGGGGGATTGGACGATTAGACACTTCATACTATTAAGCACTGGGGAGGAAGGGGGAGGGAGGGTTTGTTCACTTACAGGTAGTCCTCGACTTACGACCGCAACTGGGCCCCAAATGTCTGTTGCTAAGCGAGGCAGTTGCTCAAGCGAGCTTCGCCCCCTTTTGCGACCTTGCTCTCCACTGTTGTTAAGTTGGCATCAGTGGTGGTCGTTAAGTTGGCATCAGTCGTTTCTCTCCGGATTGCACGAACCGGTAGCAGCAACTGCGTGAGGCTCCGCCCACCCGCCCAGACATAATGTGCCAGTACGGAGAAGTGCCCGTGCATTTGCAAACCGGTAGGGAAGGGAAGTGAATTCTACCTCTGGTGGGCACCGTACAGTGGTGAAATCCAAATTTCTTTACTACCGATTCTGTGGGCGTGGCAGGGGAAGGATACTGCAAAATCTCCATTCCCACCCCACTCCAGAGGAAGGATATTGCAAAATCCCCATTCCCACCCCACTCCTGACAGAAGGATACTGCAAAATCCCCATTCTCACCCCACTCCGGGGGGAAGACTACTGCAAAATCTCCATTCCCTCCCTACTCCTGGGGGAAGGATATTGCAAAATCCTCATTCTCACCCACTCTGGGGTCAGCCAGAGATGGTATTTGCCGGTTCCCCAAACTACTCAAAATTTCTGCTGCCGGTTCTCCAGAACCTGCTGGATGGCATCATGGCTGTGAAATTAATCTGGCTCCATTAACCCCGTTCGCAAAAGGGGGGATCACAGGAACATCTCCCCCAGGATACAACTGTCATAAATAGTTAGCAAGCATCCAACTTTCGATCATGTGACCGCAAGGATGCTGCAACGGTTATAAGTGTGAAAATGGTCATAAGTCCCCAGTAGTTGTTTTTCAGCGCCGTTGTAACTTCAAACGGTCAACTCAACGAAAGGGTGGAGGCCTACCTATAGTCTACTGTATCAATTCTTGAGCTTTACGGAAGCTATAAGCCAAAAGACAAATTCCACACACACATCCAAGAAAAGTTCAACTCACCCCTTGGGATGGCCCGTGTATTTGTCACACAGGATGGTCACACGGTTGACGGAACCACAGCCGTGGAAGTGGGCTTCCAATTCTTCTGCCGTTGCCCCGTAATCTACCTGAAATGGAAGACAGGTCAGTTCAGGAGGTGAGCCTGCTGGTTTTGTTCGCGCTTGAAGAAAGCTGGGGAGTGGGAGACACTCACATTTCCTACGTATATAGATCTGGCGTCGGCTTCCATCTTTTCTTCTAAAGACATGATGACCGGGCCAGCTAGAGAGAGAGAAAGAAAGGCAGAATTATTAAACAATGTGGAAGGGAAAATGTCAATGTGTTGTGGTCCGCCAGTAGCCTGCGGAGCTGGCAACAGAGTCAGATAGCGATGAGGCTGAGGAAGAGGGTGGGCCGGTCCTGGAGGCTGGGGAAGGCCCGGATGAGGGCTCTGCGTCAGAGGCTGAGGTGGGGCCAGGGGAGTGATGTGCAGACTCCAAAGCCTCCAGAGGCTGACAGTAGTGAGGCAGAGGAACAGAAGGAGCCTGTTCCTAATGCATGAGTGTGAAAAGCTGCCAGAAGGCAAGAGCAGCTCAAGCAAAGAGGATGACTCGGGAGTAAGGCCAAGAGATTATTGCCCCCCCCATCAGGGCTTAAAAGACCAGCAACGGCATTTGGGCTCTTTGCTGGAAAACAATGTTGATCGCTTTGTTTTGCTGTATTTGTTTCTTATCGGTGTCTTCTGCTCTTGAACTTTTGCCAAGGAAGGCCTTTGGTAGTTTGCCTAATTAAGACCAAGGTTGGCGATAAGACTGAGGAATTGTGTTGTGAAGAATTTGCTTTGATTTAGTTTGCACTACGCTAAGAATGAGTTAATTCTCAGCTGTTCTAATAAAAAGTTTGTTCGTTTTTAAACTGACTGAGTTTACTACTTGGGCCTGGGTCACAACATTACGGAGATTCTCAGTCATCTAAATCATACCCAAAGGTCCTTTTCCCAAAAGAGGCAGATGGACTTTCTGGTTTTTCTTCAAAGATGTTTTGCTTCTCCTCCCAAGAAGCTTCTTCAGCTCGGACAGAACAGTGGGGAATGGAAGGATTTATACTCCTTGCAGACAGCTGGACATTTGTATCCTTTGTGGGGGGGGGTGTCGTTAAAACCACCTGGAGCCTCTGTCTTTTAAACGCAGATGGACTGCTGAATCTTCTATATTGTGCCATGCGGTTGTCAAGTGGTTGTTTTGTTTCCCCAAATATCCAGATCTGCACAGGGCTCGCTACATTGGATTGCATATACCATGTTGCTCAGTTTGTGTCTGGGTGTTTTATCCTTGGGGTAGACAAGCTTCTGCCTTTTGTCTATTCTTGGATTTGAAGTGTGCACGTATGTTGTGTTGGCTGAAAATCCTCCTGAGCGTTTCCGATGTTCCTGCGACGTACTGGAAGTCTGATGACTTCCATTTTGTGCTCCAGTGTGGGTGGTGGGAATCAAAATGTAAATATTGATGGGGGGGGAGGTGTCTGTAAACTTCAGCGTTAAGACTTGTCTTCCTTAATGTGTACTGCGCAATCCAGGAAGGCTATAGACCCGTGATAGCGAACGTATGGCACACATGTGTGTCATGGGGAGCCGTATCAGTGGGAACATGAGCTCAGCTCTAGCATGCATGTGAGTGTCGGCCAGCTGATTTTCGGACCTTCTGGGCCCACCTATTCTGTCTCCTTCCCCACTTCAGACACACGAGCTGGCTTTCAGCCAGTGGATTCACAGCTCTTATCAGTCCTGGCAGAGAAATCGCAGCTGCCTGCCAAAGTTCAAACAAATGACTCACGTAGCAAGACTTTCAGCTCTTTTTGAAACAGATCAGCTAAACTTTGCTTCCTGTGGAGTGAGTGCAGTCCCAAAGCTCCTTATATATCCTGAGGGGTGGGGCTCCTTCCCCACCCTTCCTTTTGATGACGCCGCCTCTCTAATCTTCTGACGGGTCAAGCCAAGCTTGATTATTATCAGCTGGGTCTGAAGGCGTAGCCTGGGGAAGGGAGGAATCAGGGGATGACGGCCTCATTACGTCCTCCGAATGGTCTGGTTCTGGCTCCAAAGGAATCGGTGCTCCCGAGGTAAGCCTTACCGGCCTTTCCCCCTCACTTTCTGAGTCACTTTCGGGCATGGGGCCAAGTTCAGGGGCTGGAGTCACAACATCACCAGAAGTAGGGAAACAGGCTGTTTCCTGCCTCCGGAGGTCCGGGGATGGTGGTTGGGAAGGTCTGTTTTTTGCTCTCCCCAGGCTCCACAGCCTATCTAGGAGCCTGGGGAAGGCGAAAAGGGCCTTCCCCAATCCTCTGGAGGCAGAAGCGGCCCATTTACCAACTTCCGGCCTCCAGGGTGGTGGGGAAGGCCGTTGTCACCCTCCCCAGGTTCCTAGAGAGGCTTTGGAGTTAGGGGAGAGCAAAAAATTGGCCTACCAGGTCATAAGCGGAGGGGGGGGTTGTGCGCGCATGCATGGGGCGCATATAATTATGTGTGTGGGCACGCACATGTATGATTCCCCCCGTACTCCCCTCGCTTTTGGCACACAAGGGCAAAAAGGTTAGCCATCACTGCTATAGACTATTTTCCTTAACGTCTTCCTGTGCGAATTTGATGTATCCGTCCACCGCATTGATATGTGTGGTGAACGCTAGGCGTCTAGGGCTTTGGTTTCTACCTCTTCCATGTAGACCTCTGCCTGGTTTTAAATACAATAAAAGTTTCCACAGACAAAAACACAGCTGTGCCATGGGTCCACCTGTGTCCCCCATTGTGGCCAATCTCTACATGGAAGAAGAAGAAACCAAAGCCCTAGACGCCTTCCACCCAGGAATTCCACCCACTCACAGGTATAAGTATGTGGACAATACCTGGATCAAGATTTTTTTTAAAAAAAAAAAAAGGAATTGGAAGCGTTCGTACAACAGATCAACTTCGCACAGGAAGATGCGAAGGACAATAGTCTATAGCCTTCCTAGATTGCGCAGTAGACATTAAGCCTTAACATTGAAGTTTACAGAAGCCGACAAACACACACAGATCAATATTTACATTTTGATTCCCACCACCCACACTGGAGCACAAAATGGAAGTCATCAGAATCCTACACCACCGAGCTGAAGGCCTGCCTACCAGCAACGATGAGAAAGAAAAAGAAGGAAAACACATCAAGGAAGCCCTCAGAACTTGTGGCTATCCCAAGTGGGCCTTCATCAAATCTTCAAAAAAGACCCCACAGGAGCTCCTCCGTAACAAGACGACGAAGAGGAGGAGAATAAACAAAGCAACGCTGTCGTTGCAGAAACATCGGAAAAGCTCAGGAGGATCTTCGGCCAACACGACACATGTGCATGCTTCAAACCCAAGAATACACAAAAGGCAGAGGCTCGTGCCCCCCCACTCCCAGGGATAAAACACCTAGACCAAACTGAGTAACGTAGCCAATGCAGTTCAATCCAGCGAGCCCTGTGCAGATCTGGACATTTGGGGAAACAAAACCACCACTTCACAACCGCATGGCACAACAAAGGAGAACAAACCCATCAGGACTAGATTCAGCAGTCCATCTGCGTTTAAAAGACAGAGGCCAGTCTTTTGAAGACAGCAAAAGTCTCCTTTTTGGACAGAGAGGACCGCTGGTTTGAAAGAGGGGTCAAAAGAGGCCATCTATGTCAAAATTGGACAGTCTTCTCTCAATAAGAGGGGGAGAGATATGACATCATCTATCTCCAATCTACAAACATTATCCTTTCAAGAGTTCCAAGAAGGCTCCACACCCATTTTCACCATGCAGGTGACTGATAACGGAGATAATACCTCCAGGTGGCTTTAAGGACTGGCTAAAAGGATGCAAATGGAAAATGATCAGCTGTCTGCAAGGAGTGCAAATCCTTCTATTCTCCACCATCCAATCCGAGCTGAAGAAGTTTCCTGGAGGAAAAGCGAAGGAGAAGTCTTGAAAGGAAAACCAGAAAGTCCACTTGCTTCTTGGGAAAAGCACGTTTGGGACAACCATGACCTGGATCAGGGCTCTCCAACCTTGGCAACTTTAAGACTTGTGGACTTCAACTCCCAGAATTCCTCAGCCAGCACATTGTCAAGGCTGGAGACCCCTGACCTGGATGACTAAGGAATCTCTGTAGACACCCAGGTCACAGCTGCCTCAAAGGTGCTTTAAAAAAAACCAAAAAAAAAAAAAACCAAAAAAAAAAAACGGACTGTTTTTATCTTGAAGAAATTGCCAAAAAAGCCAAAGCAGGCAGTATTAATAGAGGGATAGACTCAAGATCAGGTGACGTGTTAATACCGCTTTACAAGGCCACACTTGGAATACCGCATCCAGTTTTGGTCGTCATGATACAAAAAAGATGGGAGACTCTAGAAAGAGTGCAGAGAAGAGCAACCAAGATGATTAGAGGACCGGAGGCTAAAACGTATGAAGAACGGTTGCAGGAACTGGGTATGTCTAGTTTAATGAAAAAGAAGGACTAGGGGAGACATGATAGCAGTCTTCCAATATCTCAGGGGTTGCCAGAGGGAGTCAAGCTATTCTCCAAAGCACCTGAGGGTAGGACAGGAAGCAATGGATGGAAACTAATCAAGGAGAGAAGCAACTTAGAACTAAGGAGAAATTTCCTGACAGTGAGAACAATTAACCAGTGGAACTGCTTGCTACCAGAAGTTGTGGGTGCTCCAACATTGGAAGTTTTTAAGGTTGGATAACCCTTTGTCTGAAATGGTATAGGGTCTCCTGCCTGAGCAGGGGATTGGGCTAGAAGACCTCCAAGGTCCCTTCCAGAAACTCCGTTATTCTGTAAGACGACGTTTTGCTTCTCATCCAAGAAGCTTCATCAGTGAAGCTTCTTGGATGAGAAGCGAAATGTTTTCTTCTTCCTTAAGCACTCCAGTTGCCTTTTTAACAAAGCAACTTTGAGAGACCGTGAAAGGGTACACAGGTATAGGTAAAGGATGAGGGTTTAGGGCGCGGGTCGGCAACCGTAAACACTCAAAGAGCCTCAAAAATCCTAACTGGAAATCCCCTCATTCAATTCTGAAGCCGACTAGAAGTCCAGTTCCCCCATCATAGTCTTCTCCTAGCGCGACACCCTTTTTCCTCTACCTGTCCTAACCAAAAGTCCTATCAATTGTGGAGCCGACCGGCGATAGGGAGCTGCAGCAGAGGGATGAAAGAGCCACATGCGGCTCCAGAGCCGTGGGTTGCCGACCCCTGATTTAGGGTTATCTATCTATCTATCTATCCTGGCTCCGAAGGTAGCAATTCTACCTAAGATCCAAGTCAACAACAGACTGCTTTCTCCTCTCTTTCAGGGCCCAATTTCTCAGTCACGCGAAGAATTTTTTTTTTTTAACTCCTTTTCAGTACAATAAATGTTTCTACTTTACGGGAATCAACCAAACACGTGATCATCACAAGGCAATTGGTCTTTCTGTGCTCTCAGCAGGCAAAATGCCATTTAACATCCTCCTGCCAGGCCGTTCTAGCTTAAAGAGACCGAAGATATGATTCAGTCCACTCAGCGAGGGACAATCTAGCTTTTCTAGAGGTTTGGAGGGGTGTGTGGTATAAGTGTGTGTATATATACACAAACACAGACTCACTCATAGATAGGCATAGGGTGTACCAGAATGGAGGCCCCATCATTTATTTGACTATATACTTATGTTAAGTATTTGAATGGTTGCCATTTCCTTCTAAACCCTTCCTTAATGCTTGGTCCAATTTATGGCCTGTGAACATTTCTAAAAGCACAACTGAGAAAATAAAATAAATAAAACCTATTGTGAATGGCCTATGGGACCGGAGCTTCGGTATACGCTGTGCACAAAGAGGCGTACATTTATTTATCCTGTATCCTGCTTTTTTTTTTTTTTTTACAAATAACTCAAGGCAGTGAATACATTCAACATAGCTTCCTCCTATTTTCCCCGTAACAACCACCTTGTGAGGTGGGTTGGGCTGAGGCAAGAAGAGACCAAACCGGCTTTCGTGCCTGAGACCGGAGTAGAACTCAACACTCTCCTCGTGATTGGCCCCAAATCACCCAGCTGGCTTTCGTGCCTGAGGCAAGCTAGAACTCGCGGTCTCCTGGTGACTGACCCGAAGCAGGGGTGTTCTCCTGGATGCACGGCTGTCGCTCGAAGATCATGTAGCGGCCGTCTCCAGGAGAGCCTTTCACCAGGTTCGCCTGGTTCGCCAGTTGCGCCCCTTCCTTGATCGGGATGCCCTATGCACAGTCACTCATGCTCTTGTTACCTCCCGCCTGGATTATTGCAATGCTCTCTACATGGGGCTCCCCTTGAGATGCACTCGGAGGCTTCAGTTGGTCCAGAATGCAGCTGCGCAGGTGATAGAGGGAGTCTCACGTAGCTCCCATGTGACACCTCTCCTGCGCAGACTGCACTGGCTTCCTGTTGCCTTTCGGGTGCATTTCAAGGTTTTGGTTACCACCTTTAAAGCGCTCCATGGCTTTGGATCTGGGTACTTACAGGACCGCCTGCTGTTACCTCATGCCTCCCACCGACCCGTACGCTCCCATAGAGAGGGCCTTCTCAGGGTGCCGTCCGCCAGACAATGTCGGCTGGCGGCCCCCAGGGGAAGATCCTTCTCTGTGGGGGCCCCTACTCTTTGGAACGAACTTCCCCCTGGTTTACCACAAATACCTGACCTTCGGACTTTTCGCCGCGAACTGAAAACATATTTGTTTGTTCGTGCGGGGCTTTCTTAATTGTTTAGTTTATAATTTTAAATTTTTAGTTTTAACTGGGGTTTATAGATGTTAATTATTTTAATTTCGGCCACACTGTGTAATAAGTTTTTTAATTTATTTTTTAATTGTATATTGTCTCTTTTTATCTTGGCTGTACACCGCCCTGAGTCCTTCGGGAGAAGGGCGGTTTATAAATCTAATAAATGAATGAATGAAATGAAAATGCTCCCGGTTCAGACCGGATTGGCCAATCCGAAAGCGATGGCAGCAGGTGGATCGGAGAACGGGTAGCAAAACTCCCTGGGGCTCCCACCCATGCCCAGCAAATTGCCCGGTCGCCCGCTTCTTTCCGGCTCACTCGCTTTTCCCGCCCGAATGGTAGGAATAGGTTGTAAAAAATGCTTTTAAAAGGTAAAAAAACAAAAAAGGCTCTGACAATCGTGCGGCTCAGCTGTGATTGTCACAGCCTTTTTTTACCTTTTAAAAGTATTTTTTACAACCTATTCAGCCGGATAGGTTGTAAAAAATGCTTTTAAAAGTAAAAAAAAAAGATCGCGCACCACAGTTGATCACACGGACCCCCGCGCGCTGTTCTACTTACCCGATGCCTCCTTTTGGCACGCCCTGCGCGCGGGCGCACACCTCGCATTTGGCACGCAGCGCGCATGCGCAGCCAGCGAACCAGTAGTAAACCGGTTCAGATTTCACCACTGGCCCGAAGGCACCCAGCCATCTTTCATTCCGAGACAGGATTAGAACTCACCTGCTCCTGGTAATTGGGCCAAAGTCACCCAGCCGGCTTTCATGACTAAGGGGGGACTAGAACTCAGAGTTTCCCGTTTTCTCACCTGGTGCCTTAACCACTAGACTGAAGAGGCTGTATAAGATATTGATACCCATATAAGACATTGCGTGCTAATGTGTGAGTCTCTACAATCCTGAATAATTAAACGGCTCTCCCGATTGAGAAGATGGCTGAAATTCAGAATTTCCAAGAGGGGGGGGGTGGGGGTTTCTCACCGTTGCCGGGTGGGGGGCTCATGTTCATTTGTTTCTCCACTTCATTTTGCAACTCTTTCAACTTCTCGGCTTCTTCCTCCATCTCTCGTACCCTGGCTTTAATGGCTTCCAGCTCCTGGGGAGGAATGGGCGAGCAGCAATGAGCAAAAATAAAATAAAATGCCCTTTATGAGTTGTTCCCACTCAAAATCTCCTTCTGCAAGAAGCATAGGTGGTCCTTGACTTACGTATGACACCGGAGCCCAAATATTTTCTGTTGCTAAGCGAGACAAGGGTTAAGCGAGTTTGACGCTGCGTCGGTCATAAATGTGAGTCACTTGCCAAAGGTCTGAATTTTGATAAGGTGACCACAAGGGTGCTGTATTGGTTCGTAAGTATGAAAAATGGTTCTAAGTCATTTTTCAGTGTCGCTGCAACTTTGAATGGTCACTAAAAGAACTGTTGTAAGTCGAGGGCCACCTATATCCATTGTACAGCGAAACTACAGGTAGTCCTTGACATACAATTATTCATTTAGTGACATTGGTATTTTAATGCCACTGGGGGGAAAAATGAGTTACAACCGGTCCTCACATTTACGGCCAGCATCTCCACAGTGACGTCAATCAAAATTTGGGGCGCTTGGCAACCACACATATTTACAATGGTTGCATTGGCCTGGGGGGGGGGTGTCACACAATCACACCATTTGTGACCTTTTTTGGATGGCTTCCAACTAGCAAAGTCAATGGAGGGGGAAAGCCAGATTCGTTTAACAACCCTGGGATTCCCTCAACAACCACGGCAAGGTTGGTTGTAAAATCAGGCAAACAACTGTCTCCCTTAGCAATGGAAATTCTGGAGCCCAATTGTGGTTGCATATCAAGGACTAATTGCATTGCCAATTAAAATGCAATCGTGGGTAATACAGGTAGTCCCTCAACTTACAGTTCGTTGTGATCGTTCGAAGTTACGACGGCACTGAAAAGAAGTGACTTCGGACCGTTTTTCATACTTACGACCGTTGCGGCATCGAAATTGGGTGCTTGGCAACCCGACTCCTATTTATGACCGTTGCCGCATCCCGGGGGGGATGTCACGTGATGACCCCCCCCCCTTTTTGCAACCTTTGTACGAGCAACATCAGCCAGATTTGCTTAACAACCGTTTAACTAACTCCACTATCGCAGCGATTCACTTCCATGGTAAGGAAGGTCGTAAAAAGGAGGGAAAATTCACTTCACTGATATCTCGCTGAGCAACCAAATTTGGGATCGTTAAGTCAAGGGTTACCTGTACACCATTCCAAACGGGAGCCCAGGCCTCCTCTGCCTCCTGATTTGTTTCCTCTTGGGCCCCATTTTCCCCTCCTTCTTTGCTATTTGAAACAGACCGACCCCATTTGAGTTGTCCTAATAACCCGCATCTCATGCATAAGGACGCCAAAGCAGCAGCATTTCTCTTCCATTAAATGGTGCGAGCTTCCTCACCTCCAGATTAGATAGACAGACAGACAGAAATAGATATGATAGATGGATAGATAGATGATTGATAGATATAGGGATAGATATGGGGGGGGGAGGAAGGGAGAGTTGGATAGAGATATAGAGATATGATGGATGGATCAATGGATGGCTGATTGATAGAGATAGATAGATAGATAGATAGATAGATAGATGATAGATAGATGATAGATAGATAGATAGATAGATAGATAGATGATGGATCAATGGCTGATTGATAGATATAGATATGATAGATACAGAGATAGATATGGTAGAGATAGATAGATAGACAGACAGATTGATTTTACAATCCCCTACAAACACCCAGTTCTGTCTGGGCTGCCCCTGAAGCCATTGTTCCAGACGGCAGAAGCCTCCCCCCCCCGCCTTTAAAGAAAGGGGCTCTTTTCCCCCAGATTGGCCCAAGTAGCGGGAAAGCTAAACGCTCTTTGTTTCCAAGCTAAGAAGCAATGGAGGCTCTTCCTGGCCTGGAGCTCTACCGTCCCATCAAAGCATCCCGCTTAGGGACGGTTACCCCCCCCCAGCAGCCACGTGTCTCCCAGACACCGCCCACCCACCCCCTCTCTCAAAATCCCTCCAGGATCTTGACCCCCACCACCACTCTTTTCAAGCCTCTCCCCCCCCATCTCCCATTAAGCCTCATGGCTCAATCTCATCTTTCCTCTTTCCCAGCCCTTCCCTTCCCTCTTTTCTTTTTTCAAAATGCGCAAAAAAAAAAAAAAAAAAGATTGGCGCTTCCTCCCCATCAGCTTCTCTGGCGCTGAAGCAAATGGGCTCTAGCACAAAATATAAAAATTTTAAAAATCGATTTTTCTTCTTTTTTTTTTTTAAAAAAAGAGGGGTTTCCTTCCCTCTTCTTATTGTTCTCCAGCCAAGCATGTGGGGCAAAGAAGAGACAGATCCGGGTCAGAGGAGGAGGAGGATTTTTTTTAATTCTTGCCTTCCATCCTTCCTCTTTCCTTTTTTTAAAATCCTTTCCTTCTCTCTTCCACTTGTTCTCATCTCCTTCCTTTCTTCCACCCTTCCTCTTGAATGTTTCTTTTTAAAAGAAATCTTTTCCTCCCTTCCTCTTATTTATTCCCATCGCATTCCTTCCTATTTTTTAAATTCTTTCCTTCCTTCCTTCCATTCCCATGTACACCCTTCCCTTCTTCCCAACCTCCCACTTTCGTTTTGCTCTTTTTAAGAATCCTCTCCTTCCTCTTTCATTTTTCCTATTTTTTAATTCTTTCCTTCCTTATTCCCATCTCCTTCCTTCCTATCACTTGCCCTTTTTCATTTTTAATTATTTTTCTTCCTTCCCATTTTCTTTTAATTTCTTTCCTTCCTCCCTTCCACTTATCCCCATCTTTCCTTCCTCCCTCTTTAATTTTTCTTTTTAAAACATTCTTTCCTCCCTCCCTCTTTAATCTTTCCTTTTTAAGTCTTTCTTTCCTCCCTTCCACATTCATCCCATCTCCTTCCTTCCTTCATTTTTCCTTTTTTGCAATTCTTTCCTTCCTCCCTTCCACCTATCCCCATCTTTCCTTCCTCCCTTTAATTTTCCCTCTTTAAAAAATTCTATCCTTCTTCCCTTCCATACTTATCCCTATCTCCTTCCTTCATTTTTCCCCCTTTAATTTTCCTTTTTTGCAATTCTTTCCTTCCCCCCTTCCTTCCACTCATCCCCATCTCCTTCCTCCCTTTTTCTCTTTTTTTTACAATTCTCCCTTCTCCCTTATCCTCATCTTTCCTTCCTCCCTTGTTTTTTCCTTTTTTAAAAATTCTTTCTTTCCTCCCTCCCACTCATCCCATCTCCTTCCTTCCTCCCTCCCTCATTTTTCTTTTTGCAATTCTTGCCTTCCCCCCTTCCTTCCACTCATCCCCATCTCCTCCCTTTCTCTTTTTTTACAATTCTCTCCTTCCTCCCTTCCACCCTCATCCCCATCTCTTTCCTCCCTCTTTTTCTCTCTTTTTTACAATTGTTTCCTTCCTCCCTCATCCCCATCTCCTCCCTTTTTTTTTACAATTCTCTCCTTCCTCCCTTCCACCCTCATCCCCATCTCCTCCCTCCCTTTTTCTTTTTTTTTAATTCTCTCCTTCCTCCCTCATCCCCATCTCCTCCTTTTTTCTTTTTTTAAAATTCTCTCCTTCCTCTCCCTCTTCCCCATCTCCTCCTTTTTTCTTTTTTTTACAATTCTCTCCTTCCTCCCTCATCCCCATCTCCTCCCTTCCTCTTTAACCTTTCCTCTTTTTTAAAACGTATTTTCCTTTTCCCCTTCCTTCCCCTCCTCCCTCCCTCCCCTCCGCTTCCCTTCATCCATCCATCGAGTCCCCGACCCTCTTTTCCCCCCCCGCCCCAAGTGTGTGTGTGTGTGTGTGTGTGAGGGGAGAGATTATGCTCACCGGGTCCTCGATGGCGGAGTCGCCGGGGTCGCCCTCGCCCAGGCCGGCCTCCTCCTCCAGCTCCTCGGGGTGAGGGTGGTGGTGGGGGGCGCCCACGCCGGCTTGCCCGACCCGGGAGGGCAGCGAGGAGGAGGAGGAGGAGGTGAGGGCGCCCCTGGGGCCGCCGCCGCCTCTGCTCCCGCCGCCACCGCCGCCGCCTCCTCCGCCGCCCGCCGCCTCGATCAGCATCTCCTCCTCCTCCTCCTCCTCCACGCGGAGCCCCCCGCCCTGCTCCCCCCCGGGGCCGCTTCCCCCCAGCCCGTTCCCGTACTGCGACGGCAGGCCCCCGCCCGGGCCCCCGCCCGGCTCCCCGTCGCCACCCAAGGCCGCGATAGCGCCTCGCCCGCCGCCGCCGCTCGTGCCCTTCACGGACGCCATAGAGCCCGCCGCTGCTGCCGCCGCCTCCGCCGCCGCCGCCACCACTACCACACGCCGCCCGCCGCGCTCCGATTGGCTACCCCGTCTCGCGCCCGCTCCTATTGGCGCGGCTCCGACGCTCTCTATTGGCCCTCCGCCTCGCGCCTTCGGCCCGGCTTTCTGGTTTGGCCCGGCCCGGCCGTCAATCAAGAGGCGTCCGTCGGCGATTGGGGAAGGATTTGCCTCAGTTTCGGCCCGCCTTCAAAATGGTGGATTGGAGGCGAAGGGCTTTTCTCTCTCTCTCTTTTTTTTTTTTTTGGCAGGGGGAGGCGGCCTCCCAAAGCGTTGCTGCTCGCTGATTGGGACGAAGGCACGGGGTTTCCCACCACCACCTTTGTTTGCTCGGGGCTGCGGAGCTGAATGGAGGAGGCCGGTGTCAGTCTGTTTAGGCCCCGGGTGGGCGCGAAAGAAAGGAAGGGGAGGTTGAGGCGAGGGAGGTGGACTTTGGCCCGCCTTTGCCTCGCCAATCTTAATCCTCGATGCGTGATTGGTCGTTTGGCATGGTTTTGGGTTGTTGTTTTTTTTAAAAAAAGGTGAAGTCGTCGCTTATTGGCGGAAATGCAATGTGTCAATCCTATCCGCGGATGTTTTCCATTGGGCCTCCCAGCCCGCCTTGAGCCAATCAGCCAAAAAACACATTGCGTAATGGGAGGACGTTTTTGGCAAATCTTTGCACACGGTCTAGTCCACTGGGCGGGAACGCCGTTCCTCTTCTCCTATTCTAATTGGTCGATTTTTTTTCTCTTTTGGCCCGCCTTTCGTTTTCCACAACTAAGGTGGGAAAGGTGACATTTCTGATTGGCTGCTAAAGGAAAGAACGTTTATAACGGCTCTTTTGGCCCCGCCCCGCGCGGAGCCCAAAGGGCTACAGTCTTAATAAACCCTTCAGCACAACTTCTGGTTTCTTTTCGGAGGTTGTGGGGGGGGGGGCGAAAATTGGCCTTAATAGCAATAAGGCCTATTAATAGATTTATATATAGCGCTTCGCAGGGTTTTTACAGCCCTCTCTTAAAAAAAAATGGTAATAAAAGGTAGTAAAATCACCAAGTAATTCAGGCAAAGCCCCCCAAAAAACATTTTCAGGTAGTCCTCGACTTACGACCACAACTGCGGCCAACATTTCCTTGCCACGGTTGTTAAGTGAATCACTGCAATCGTTAACATTAGGAATCCGGTTGTTAAGTGAATCCGGCTTCCCTCGTGGGCTTTGCTTGTCAGAAGGTCGTAAAAGGGGATCATGTGACCCAACCCCCCCAGGACGTCATAAATACGAGTCAGTTGCCAAAAGTCTGAATTTTGATCACATGGGGCAACGGTCGCAAGTGTGAAAAATGGCCTTCGATCCCATCGTGACGTCGTAACTATGGACGGCCGCTAAGTGAACTAAGTCGAAGGCTACCTGTATTATCCCAGGAGATGTAGATTTGCCTTAATGACCCAGGATGCGGCGACTGTCACAAAGGCGAAGCAGTTGCCCAGCGTCCGAACTTTGATCACGTGACCACGGTCGTTAAGTGCGAAAATCGATCATAGATTGCTTTTTTTTTTGGTCCATCCCGTCGTAACATTGAACGGTCACTAAGTGAAGTGGTTGTAAGTGCAAGGACTGCCTGCGTTAAGGAGGGTGCCGAGTCCTTTTATAGAACATGACAAATAAAAAAAAATTAAAAATTAAAATTAAAAGATTACCCGTTGGAATTATTAAACCATATTTATTTATTTATTTATTTATTTGATTTTTATACCGCCCTTCTCCCGAAGGACTCAGGGCGGTGTACAGGCAAAAGTAAAAAACAGACAATACAATATACAATTTAAAATGCAAGTTAAAAAACTTATTATAATTAGCCTAAAAACTTTAAAATATATAAAAAACTAAAACCCCATTTAAAATTAGTAATAAGAAATTTAAAATCGATAAAACTTAAGCCAGCCCCGCGCGAGTGAAAAGATGTGTCTTCAGTTCGCGGCGAAAGGTCCGAAGGTCAGGTATTTGGCGTAAACCCAGGAGAAGCTTGTTCCAGAGTGTGGGAGCCCCCACAGAGAAGGATCTTCCCCTGGGGGCCGCCAGCCGACATTGCTTGGCGGACGGCACCCTGAGAAGTCCCTCTCTGTGAGAGCGTACGGGTCGGTGGGAGGCATGCGGTAACAGCAGACGGTCCCGTAAGTACCCAGGCCCTAAGCCATGGAGCGCTTTAAAGGTCATAACCAAAACCTTAAAGTGCACTCGAAAGGCCACAGGTAGCCAGTGCAGTCTGCGCAGGAGCGGTGTTACGTGGGAGCTACGCGTAGCTCCCTCTATCACCCGCGCAGCTGCATTCTGGACTAACTGAAGCCTCCGAGCGCACCTCAAGGGGAGCCCCATGTAGAGAGCATTACAATAATCCAAGCAAGAGGTAACGAGCGCATGAGTGACTGTGCACAAGGCATCCCGATCAAGGAAGGGGCGCAACTGCCGAACCAGGCGCACCTGGTGGAAGGCCCTCCTGGAGACGGCCGTCAAATGATCTTCAAACGACAGCCGTTCATCCAGGAGGATACCTGTTGTGTCTTGTCCGCTCTCACCGCAGCCGGGGTCTGCTTATCTGCTCCCGAACACGGAGGAATGTATGCCTCCCGGCCCCAGTCCTGGCTCCATGCCCAGACAAGCTGCAGAGGAGGGGGCACCTCCCGGTCCCAGCCCTGGCTCCAAAATAGCTGGATCCATACAACAACAAAAATTGTTAAAAGAAAATTGTTAAAAGAATAAACGAATAAATGAATTGAACAATAAAAAAAAAACTCTTTATCTCCCCAAAGAACGCAGAGAAAAAACATCCATAGAAGAAGCTAAAGAAGCTGTTTTTATGAGGCAGAGTATCAGAAAAATTAGATAACAAAAATAACGCGTATAATATTACGTGGCGTAAAGGAGGCGAGGATTATATTCGCACAACTTTGGAAAAATGAAGAAACGCCGCGAGACGAAGCGATGATTAAGAAGATAACTAGAGTGTGCAGGAAATGAACAGACTGACATTAAAAATGAAACAGAAAGAAGATACAGAAAAATATCAAACGTGGCATCTATTTTACCAGGGGTTGGAAAAAAGGGGTGGAGTGTACTGTCAGTACTGTTAAGTGAATTAAATACCCAGATAATCCAATGTTTATTGGATTCAGCTTCAATTGCAACAACACACGAGCACACACCAGGTTTAAGCTTAATGTGAACCGCTTCAATCTTGATTGCAGAAAATATGACTTCAGTAACAGAGTTGTTACTGTTGCAATTACACTGTTACACTTTATTTTATTTTTATTTTATTTATTTTGTCACAACAATATATGTAGGAATCATACAAAAGATTATATAGTATATAAACATATATGGGTAAATATAAGGAGGTATAAGCATATATATATAGAAAGAAGAAAAGAAAAACAATAAATCCCAAAAGCTTCAACCAAAAACTGTCTACTATTGACCTCACCCCATTCCTAAGAGGTCTGTAAGGGGCGTGCATAAGAGCACCAGCGTGCCTACCGTTCCTGTCCTATTGTTTCCTTTCGTTATATCCAATTAATATAGTTATTACATACTCATACTTATATATATGCTTATATACTGTATTATTATTTCATGCTTATGCTTAGAATAGAATAGAACAGAATTTTTTATTGGCCAATATATATAAAATAAATAAAAATAAAAAAATTAATTAGAATAGAATAGAATAGAATAGAATTTTATTGGCCAAGTGTGATTGGACACACAAGGAATTTGTCTTGGTGCATATGCTCTCAGTGTACATAAAAGAAAAGATACGTTCATCAAGGTACAACATTTACAACACAATTGATGATCAATATATCAATATAAATCATAAGGATTAAATGTAATTAATTTAAAAAATCGATAAAAGGAGAAGGAGGAGGAGGAGGAGGAGGAGAAGAAGCAGGAGAAGCAGAAGGAGAAGGAGACAAAGACAAAGGCAAAGAAGATGATGACAAAGGAGGAGGAGAAGCAGAAGGAGAAGCAGAAGGAAAAGAAAAAGGAGAAGAAGAAGAAGGAGGAGGAGAAGAGAAGGGGGAAGAGGAAGAGAGGAGGAGGAGGAGAAGAAGAAGAAGGAGAAGAATTCTAATACAATTGAATGTGCCAGAAATATTTTACAAGAAGAGTTCTCCATTCCTCTGAAAACAATAAAATCCCTTATCCCACCAGACTTGAAATTCTAGGCTTAGAAAACTTGGAACTCCATCACCTCCGACAAGACCTAAGTTTAACTCACAGAATCATCTATTGTAATGTCCTTCCTGTCAAAGACTACATCAGCTTTAATTGCAATAATACTAGAGCAACCAATAGATTTAAACTTAATGTCAACCGCTTTAATCTAGATTGCAGAAAATATGACTTCTGTAACAGAATCATCAGTGCTTGGAATGCTTTACCTGACTCTGTGGTCTCTTCCCATAATCCTAAAAGCTTTAACCAAAAACTTTCTACTATTGACCTCACCCCATTCCTAAGAGGACCATAAGGGGCGTGCATAAGCGCACAAACGTGCCTACCGTTCCTGTCCTATTGTTTTTCTTTTCTTCTTCCTATATATATATATATATATATGCTTATACCTCCTAGTATTTACTCATATATGTGTTTATATGCTATATAATCTTTTTGTATGATACCTACATATATTGTTGTGTCAAAATAAATAAATAAATAAATAAATAAATAAGACAACACTGCTAAAGCAATCCAGGCTGGCCTCAAGTAACCAAACTCAAGTAAGCAGTCTTCCAATCTCTCAGGGGCTGCCCCAAAGAAGAGGGAGTCAAGCTATTCTCCAAAGCACCTGAGGGCAGGACAAGAAGCAATGGGTGGAAACTAATCAAGGAGAGAAGCAATTTAGAACTAAGGAGAAATTTCCTGACAGTTAGAACAATTAATAAGTGAAACAACTTGCCTGCAGAAGTTGTGAATGCTCCAACACCGGAAAAAATTAAGAAAATGCTGGATAATTACTTACCGGTATCTGAAATGGTGTAGGGTTTCCTGCCTGGGCAGGGGGTTGGACTAGAAGGCCTCCAAGGTCCCTTCCAACTCTGTTATTATTATTATAACCCCAATTCGAAGACTGGAAAGCAGGCAGAATTGACAGGATTAAGGACTGAGTCAGAAAAACACAAAGCCACAAAGACTTGACCTTCCCCCAAGGCTAGCCTTGACCCTGACCAACCCAGCCAGGAAACCAGATAGGGGCAATACAGATTAGACTAAGATTAGAATGCAGAATCTTAATCTGTGGGAAAGGGAGTTGATTGTTTTTACAGAATTGTAAGAAGATATGCTGGCCTGTGAAGAAACTACGTTGGATACATTTCATTTCTTCTTCTTTCTTTTTTTTTTAATTTTCAAAAAACCTCTATTAAAGTTTAAAATATTAAAATAAAATAAAAAATACTTCTAGAACAAAAATACGTCCATCATGATTGTACAATTCAACGTCGTTCGGACAGTACACAATTCTTTAACTCTGTTCATATATTCCCAGATGTTCCTACTTAATCAGATATACGTAAACACAATTTTATACATTTCCTATTTTTTATTTTCTATCCACTGATACCAATTTTCCCCAGTTGAGTAGTATTCTGAGTTCTCCTTATTATTTAATTCTATAGTAAATTCGTTTTTTCTGCACATTCAAAAATTTTCCAGATTATAGTGGACATTTTCCAGGCTTGTGCAAGTACGATTCTCACCACTGTAGTAATATGAATAATTAGATATTTAATTAAGGTAGCCAACTTTTTTACAATGAGAAGAAGGACACAATTGAAGAAAAAAAATATTGTAAATAAAAGAAACATTTTATTCATTGCAACAATACAGAATACACTATAATATGATAAATGCATAATAAATACATTTGTAACAATAACATTTTATATTTAAATGAGAACTTTTCCATTGAATGAATATTTTTTGCCAATGTATCATCTTCTAACAATATGTTGAAAATATCTGAACGAGAAATATCCTTCGTATTGAATTTTACGGCAAGTGCTGCAGCTAAGAGGATCAACATTCAATCTCGATTTCTCACTTTTCCAAAAATCATTAGCAATTGACAAAAACCCTTTCAACGGCTGCATTAGTTCCAGGGGCAGCACAAGGTAAATTGAACACGAATAAATAAATTTTCACAGGGAATATGTTCATTTTTTAAATGGCAGAATATTTCCACCCATTTTTTTTTATCAATTTCAACATGATTATTTTCCCATTGTATTCATTTTTCAGAATTTTAAAATTCTGAAAAAAATACATCACCTGTGTATGATTGAATAGTCCCTGAGACAGAAGTGGCCGCAGTGTGGCTCAGGCTGTAAGAAGCCTGTTATTAAAACACAGCTGCCTGCAATTACTGCAGGTTCTAGTCCCACCAGGTCCAAGGTTGACTCAGCCTTCCATCCTTTATAAGGTAGGTAAAATGAGGACCCAGATTGTTGGGGGGGGCAATAAGTTGACTTTGTAAATATACAAATAGAATGAGACTATTGCCTTACACACTGTAAGCCGCCCTGAGTCTTCGGAGAAGGGCGGGATAAAAATGTAAACAAAAAAAAAAAAAAAGTGAGTCTAATGCGTGCGTGTGTGCCGTGTCGTGTTTCGGTAAGAAGTAAACAAAGCCGCTTGCGCGTCGCACACTCTCTCAGCCTGGAAATATCAAAGGCCCTGGGGTCTTTGGTGGCTAAAATGGGCCAGGTGCGGTGGGGAGGGAGACCCCACGTCTCATTTTACCCTCCAGGGCCTCCTGCAGGACTCTGCCGGCTAGAAACGGGCCCAAAAATGGGCCGTGCGGACACGTCACGTAATCAAAATTCCAACGCCTGACAACTGGTTCATATTTATGTCAGTTGCAACATCCCTGGGTCATGCGATTCCCCCCCGCCCCCCGCCACAGTTTTGTGACTTTCTGAGAGAGCCTCTGTAGCTCAGACTAATAAGACAGTCTGTTATTAAAACACAGCTGCCTGCAATTACTGCAGGTTCTAGTCCCACCAGGCCCAAGGTTGACTCAGCCTTCCATCCTTTATAAGGTAGGTAAAATGAGGACCCAGATTGTTGGGGGGGCAATAAGTTGACTTTGTATATAAATAGGATGAAGACTATTGCTTAACATAGTGTAAGCCGCCCTGAGTCTTCGGAGAAGGGCGGGATATAAATGCAAATAAAATAAATAAATTAAATTAAATTTTTAAAAAATCTATTGGAAAGCCAGGTTCACTTAACCACGGTGTTACTGACTTAACACCTGCAGTGATTCACTTTAAACAATTGTGGGAAGGAAAGGTCATAAAATGGAACAAAGCCAGGGGTGAAATGCTCCCGGTTCGGACCGGATCGCGCGATCCGGTAGCGATCGTGGCCAGTGGTTCGGTGATCTAGTAGCGGTGGCAGAGCAAAGCTCCGCCCACCCGCCCGGGTGTCATGACTTCCTGGTTTTAACCAGGAAGTAATGTGTTTTTTACCTTCTGTGCATTTTGCGCATGTGCAGAAGGTCTGCTTGCGCATGTGAGACACGTGAGCGAAGCGAGAGCGTGTGCAGGGCGCGTGGAATTCCGAACCGGTAAGGAAGGTAAGTAGATTTTACCCTGGACAAAGTTCACTTAGCCACAGAAATTTGGGGCTCCGTTGTAGTCGTAAGTCGAAGACAACCTGTATTTCTTAATGTTTGCGTGTGTGTTCCAGGACTTCCAGAATAATATTGCCAAGCATTCAGTTTCTGAATAAGTTTTTGTGTGTGTGTTTGTGTGTGTTCCAAAAATGGCTTTCCCTCAAAGGAGAATGATTTCCTGATCTTGAAAAGGTCACTAAACATATAATTTTAAATTAAAGACTATCCAAATGGCAAAACTCCTGCTTGGTAGGATTATGGGTAGATATCAGTGGTGGGTTGCCTCCCGGTTCGGACCGGTTTGCAAGAACCGATAGTAAAATCGGCGGGCAGCTCCATCCACCAACCCCGACGTCATCAGAAAGCTTCTGCGCAGAAGCATGCGTGTGCGCACGAGCAAAGTAAGCGCGCCCGCGGCCCCATTACAAACCGTTAGTAAAGTTAAGTAGAACCCAACCCTGGTAGATACAACTTGTTTAAGAGAGTGTAGGAATTTAGCACCCACCCCCCTCCTAGAAGAATGAAATATTTTAGAAAATATTTAAAAGGCAGAATATATTTCCCTGGATGAGAAATGGAGAAACATGTTTTAAAGACAAAGCAGCTTCCTGACTCCCCCCCCCACCTTTGTCAATGGGCCATTAAAGCTTCAGCCAAGCTCACTCAACCCCCCCACCTTCCTCAATGGACCATCATTTGCAACACAATAGAACAGAAACTCACCACATGGCAAGGCTCAGGCAAGCTTGAGGGACAACCTACAATGTTAGCTAAGACCCCTAGACCACCTGGGAGTCTGACAACCAATCAGGATACTCTTCCTGTGCCCCAGAAAGTTCAAAGCTCAGAAAAAGCATAAAGCCAGGGAGCACACAGGATCTCAGCCCTTTTCTGTTCAGGAACTCAAGCCATGTGATCCTGACCACCATTAAACCATCTTTCCAAGCAGCCTCCATGTTTCCAGTGTCTTTGTCCCCACTTGGAACTGAACCCAGATGGATATTTCTTCCAACAAGAGAAAAGACCCTGTATTCAAATGTTACATCTTTTAAGATTGGGAACACGTGTACATGCAGGACCTTGGTTCCCCAGCCAGCATGGGGAATTCTGGGAGTTGAAGTCCCATTCCCACCCACCCACCCCACCCCCGTCTTGAAGCTGGTTTCTCCAGTGTGGGAAGCCCCCCCCCCCGAGAATGAAATATTTTGGGTCATATTAAACGAGGCAGAATATTTTATTTCCACAGGAGAAATATAGAAACGTGTTCTTAAAGGCAGAAAGCAGGCCCAGCAGTCTTCCTGCCACAGGAAAACAGCCTCCAGCAGAAGCTCAAAGAGGCTCTTCTTTAGGGATGGAGATTTTGGTATCCATTCAGAAAGACTGGGCCAATCTATTCATAAGCAAAGAGACTCCAGATAAGTAGCGTAATCAGGCAAGCCAAAGCTGACAAGATTAGCTCAGACAAGCACCTGGGATTTGCATTTCCCCTTTTGTGTGAAGAGCCAGCCATGACCCCATAGGAATCTGGCAACAGCCATTAAAATATTGAAGGACACAGAGACAGGCATCTCAATCACAAAGCCCCAAAGAATGTATCAAAGTGCATCTGTCCGACCCCCATTTGATCAGCCACCCCCAAAAATATGCAGCTATCACTAAAGTTTCTGGCATCCAAATAAACAGAGACCTTCTCTTTTTATAGCCATCCTCCGTTTTATTTCTAGCGTCTTTCTCCCGGCTTGAAATCGGACCCAATTTTTCTTCCAACACCATCCAGCATGGGGAATTCTGGGAGCTGAAGTCCACCCGGCTTGAAGCCGGTTCCTCAGTGAGCATGGGGAATTCTGGGAGTTGAAGTCCACCCGTCTTGAAGCCGGTTCCTCAGCGAGCATGGGGAATTCTGGGAGTTGAAGTCCACCCGTCTTGAAGCCGGTTCCTCAGTCAGCATGGGGAATTCTGGGAGTTGAAGTCCACCTGTCTTGAAGCCGGTTCCTCAGCCAGCATGGGGAATTCTGGGAGTTGAAGTCCACCTGTCTTGAAGCCGGTTCCTCAGCCAGCATGGGGAATTCTGGGAGTTGAAGTCCACCCGTCTTGAAGCCGGTTCCTCAGTGAGCATGGGGAATTCTGGGAGTTGAAGTCCACCCATCTTGAAGCCGGTTCCTCAGCCAGCATGGGGAATTCTGGGAGTTGAAGTCCACCCGTCTTGAAGCCGGTTCCTCAGCCAGCATGGGGAATTCTGGGAGTTGAAGTCCACCCGTCTTAAAGCCGGTTCCTCAGCCAGCATGGGGAATTCTGGGAGTTGAAGTCCACCCGTCTTAAAGCCGGTTCCTCAGCCAGCATGGGGAATTCTGGGAGTTGAAGTCCACCCATCTTGAAGCCGGTTCCTCAGCCAGCATGGGGAATTCTGGGAGTTGAAGTCCACCTATTTTAAAGCTGCTACTATCATAGATTGTATTGCCCTAAAGTTTTTTTCTCCTGGTTTGACCGGCCGGACTTGGTGGACTGGAGGCAGTTGGTCAATTTGCATTGACCAAGAGCCCCATCACCACCCTTTTTTGTTTTGGTTGCATAGCTTGGTTGTCAGCAACCTGCGGCTCCAGAGCCGCATATGGCTTTTTGGGCCCTCTGCTGTGGCTCCCTGTCGGGTGATCCCCACCCCTTGCCTGCCCCTCACCCTCCCCTCGCAGTCACTTCTCACCTGACCTGAGAAGGTAAGAGCAACGGCGGGGGATGGAGAAGCGGCCAGGGCAGAGATAGAGAGATACACAGAGAGAGGGAGGGAGGGAGGGAGGGAGGGAGGGAGGGGGAGAGAGAGACATCAAAAGGGTTTTGTGGCTCCCGGTGTTTTCTTTTCTGTGGGAAATGGATCCAAATGGCTCTTTTGAGTGTTGCAGACCTCTGGCATAGCTCAACCCTTTTTTATGCTGCATGACGAAGAGCTCAAGGGAATTTCAGCAGATCCAAGATGGGAGTTTCATTATTCATGACCGGGCGAATAAACCTTCGATGATTCAGATGTAAAGAGAAACTCCTAGTTAACGATCCCATCAAGCCAACCCAAACACCTCTTCTTGACATCCAAGGTCATAAGAAGAGCCCGGAAAGTGACTCTGTTTTACCCCTCAAGCCAACATGGAGGCCGCCCATGGCAGGATCCCATTTCTGACCTCCTGTTTCCAAACTGATCCATGTCAATGATCCACCCCACCCCACCCCATTCTCGGTCCACTCTCCTTCCTCGGTGAGTGTGAGGTTTTTCTCCTTTCGATATCTCTGACAGTGCATTAACTCCATTTGATCTTCTGAATTATTCATCTCCTTGGAAACATTTCTGGGCACGGAATCTCTTTTTAAAGAGACATTTTGTCCTTGGCACCCGGACTTCTCTTTCCAGAAGTAATAAAACATTTCGGAGTCTCGTCCTAGAGACGTTTCTTTGTCCGCCCTTCCAAACCTCTCGTTTTGGGTGCGATTCTGGGATTTCTCGCAAGGATTCCTTGCTCGAGCATCGATCCGGTCAAAAACTGGAAGTCCGGCTTTCAAAGATTGGCGGCAGGAGTAATTTTTGAAGCCACCTTTGGATGGACCGAACCCAAAAAAAAACACCCCACTCCTAAGCTTGCAAGCTCTCAAGGAAAACACATTGTTGCACAAACAGGGCAGGCTTCGGTGGAGATATAAAAGGATTGAGCTGGAGAGAGAGGGGCAGTCGGACAGGGTGAGTGATGGCTGGAAGGCAGAAAGGAACGATGGAGCCCTTGGCAAGAGGCAAAGAGACATCTCTCCGCCCCCCATTGGATCAATAGCCTAAGGGAGAGGGTGTTTGGAGACTCAGCATCTGCCTAAGATGTCAGCAAGCTCAGGAGACATAGATAACCAAAAAAAGTACAGAGGACAGCTTAGACAGCCGGCGCGATAGGACCGAAAGCAGAGATCAGGCAGACATAGGACATTTTCACTGAAGGAGAGGTCCGAACGTTACGGGTCACAGATCTGGCGTGGACGATTCCTTTTTTTCTTCCTCCTAAAAAGAAACCAGACAGAAGACTCGATGGGAGAAACAGAGATCACCAATGGCAGAGTTTATTCCTCCCCCACCCACCTCGCGTAAATTCCTGTGAAGAAGCAGAACGACGGTAGAGCCGCAAGGAGGCTGAAGAATCCACGATCCGAGGAGCTAACAGGATAACGAGGAGCTCTTGGCGCTCCGAAGATTGGAAGATGCGCAAGAGAATGATCAAGAGGCAAGTCTTACCCACTCACCCACCCAAGGAGATCTAGGACGGGACCTCCGAGCACCGTGAGAGCAAGGACGAGTCCCGTGGGAGGGTTGATCAAGGACTGTGATCCCTGAAGGTAACAATGACTAAAAGATCACAATCGACTGGACGGGGCAAGTGAGCTGGGCTGTAGGGAAGAGGGGTCGGCAACTTTGCTCCTATGGCCCATGCTCCACCTTCCCCTTTGACCCCCAGCAACATTCCCCGCAATTTAAGCTACATCGCCGGCTTGTACGAGAGGGCCTATTATCGCACAGCCCGTCCGAGCATCGCAGAGGATTCGGGAACCGAAGGTTCCGAATCCGAGTCCGAGGGCAGGCCGCGAGGCAGGACCCAGAGGAGACGTCGCCATCTCTTCCGGGGGCCCAAAAGGAATGGAAGACGCCGGACTCGCTCGGCCCCAGCTCAGGGTAGGATACGAGGAGCATCACGCAGCCGTAGCCCCGGGACTCGCAAGAGGGTGCGCTTCGCCGATTCCTTGGGCCTGGAGTTGATCAGTGTGCGGCAGTTCTGGCCCAACGACCTCCCGCAGGTGCCAGAGAGGGTCCACAACCAGCTGAGGCGCGACTCGCTCAGTCACTTTGCGCCGTGTCTGCCGTTCTGCCCGCCAGTGAAGGTAACGGGGGGTCGGTCCTGCTTGGAAGCACCTTGGGGGGGTGGGGTTTGGATGAGCCTTCCATAAAAGTTAGAACCATGCAATCAATTCAGCGTTTTCTTTTCCCCAGCAAAAGGAGAAGAACAGGGTGTTCATTTCCTTGAGGGGGAAAAAAAAACAACAGGACCAATTTCTAACCAGGTCTCGGAAGGTCAAAAATGTCTTCCTGGCAACAGAAATAGTGCTGCCTCCAGTGGCCACATGGGGGTGCTGTCCTAAGCCAGGTTTAAGCAAGATACGATTTTAGAATAGAATAGATGACTTTATTGAGAGAATAGAATAGAACAGAATAGAATAGAATAGAAAATAGGGAAGGGAAGGGAAGGGAAGGAAAGGGAGTAGAGAAGAATAGAATTAGAATTAGAATTAGAATTAGAATTAAATTAGAGTAGAGTAGAATAGAATAGAATAGAATAGAATAGAATAGAATAGAATAGAATAGAATAGAATAGAATAGAATAGAATAGAAAACATTTAGAATAGAATAGAATAGAATAGAATAGAATAGAATAGAATAGCATAGCATAGCATAGCATAGCATAGCATAGCATAGCATAGCATAGAATAGAATAGAATAGAATAGAATAGAATAGAATAGAATAGAATAGAATAGAAAATATGGAAGGGAAGGGAATAGAATAGAATAGAATAGAAAACATTAAGAATAGAATAGAATAGAATAGAATAGAATAGAATAGAATAGAATAGAATAGGGAAGGGAAGGGAAGGGAAGGGAAGGGAAGGGAAGGAATGGTTTTAGAATAGAATAGAATAGAATAGAATAGAATAGAATAGACAACTTTATTGAGATAATACCATAGAATAGAATAGAATAGAATAGAATAGAATAGAATAGAATAGAATAGAATAGGGAAGGGAAGGGAAGGGAAGGGAAGGGAAGGGAAGGGAAGGGAAGGAATGGTTTTAGAATAGAATAGAATAGCATAGCATAGCATAGCATAGCATAGCATAGCATAGCATAGAATAGAATAGAATAGAATAGAATAGAATAGAATAGAATAGAAAATATGGAAGGGAAGGGAATAGAATAGAATAGAATAGAAAACATTAAGAATAGAATAGAATAGAATAGAATAGAATAGAATAGAATAGAATAGAATAGAATAGAATAGAATAGAATAGAATAGAATAGGGAAGGGAAGGGAAGGGAAGGGAAGGGAAGGGAAGGGAAGGGAAGGAATGGTTTTAGAATAGAATAGAATAGAATAGAATAGAATAGAATAGAATAGAATAGAATAGAATAGAATAGAATAGAATAGAATAGAATAGACAACTTTATTGAGATAATACCATAGAATAGAATAGAATAGAATAGAATAGAATAGAATAGAATAGAATAGAATAGAATAGAATAGAAAATATGGAAGGGAAGGGAATAGAATAGAATAGAATAGAAAACATTAAGAATAGAATAGAATAGAATAATGTTAATGTAGACGAGAAGGTGGGCTGCCAAAGTCTAGCCGTCTGTGAGACGAGCGCGGTTTTCTGTGTAGCTTTTCTCATCCCCTATTCGGCAGAATCCTGTACGGTGGGTCTACCTTAGTCCACGAGAGAGAAAACAACGGAGTCATGACAGCAGGGCTAGCAAATTTAAACCTGCTGAATAATGCACAATCCTGAAGATTACGGCTAGCTCAGGAGCTTTATCCAAGAACGGCGGCGTCCATTACTTCTAATTAAAATAATAATAAAAATGTCAGTGCATTACAGCCTTGAAAACCTGGGGCAGAAGATCTTGAATCAAGAAGAAGACAAAAAAACCCAAAACATTTCTAGGAATAAAGTACGCAAAGAAGATTTCAAGGCTTTAGAGAGTCAGGCTACAAGGAAATTAGCCCTAATTGGAAATTATGGCTAGTAGACATAGTTTCGGCTGCCAAAAAGTCTTGGGTTTAGCAATTCAACATTTATTTATTTTTGCTGATATATTTTTTTTTAGTTGCGCTTTGGGATTTTAGATATGATTGAGCTATGCGGGTGGTAGGGACCAATCTCTTAAGCCAGGGGTCTGCAACCTTAAACACTTAAAAGAGCCGTTTGGACCCGTTTCCCACAGAAAAGAAAACGCCAGGAGCCACAAAGCCCTTCCCGTGCCTGACGATTTCCTGAGGGGGCCACAAAAGTAGCATATGTCATTGCATTAAATGTTCCTGTTTTCTTCTGAAACTTTTCTTTTTTTTGGATTTATTTACAGTTGGGCTATCGGAGTCAAAAAGCTCAATAAATCGTGGGCTGGCAGGTATCCCACATTGGCAGCTGGTGACGCATATCTTGAATGACAGGGAGCCGCAGCAGAAGGGTGAAAGAGCCACATGCGGCTCCAGAGCAGCAGGTTGCTGACCCCTGTCTTAAGCTGTGGTGAAATCCAAATTTTGTTACTGCCGGTTCTGTGGGCGTGGCTTGGTGGGCGTGGCAGGGAAAGGATACTGCACAATCCCCATTCCCTCCCCAGTCCAGGGGAAGGATACTGCAAAATCCCCATTCCCACCCCACTCTGGGGCCAGCCAGAGGTGGTATTTGCCAGTTCTCCGAGCTACTCAAAATTTCCGCTACCGGTTCTCCAGAACCTGCTGGATTTCACCTGTGCCCTTAAGGCTCCTAACAACCTGGAGTTGTTCCTGTGTCTTTGAAGTCTAAAAAAGGAAAGTAAGACGTGTTATTGATTGGTCTGTGTGGATGGCTGCCTAAAAATGTTCCAAGTGAGGCTCCTTGGTCCTGAAAATCTGCCCCAAATTGAAATATGTTATTAATTTCTTCATTCCAACTGATTAGAGCTTTGGGGGGGAGGGGAATCTTGCTGTCATTTTTTTTCCTCTCTCTCTCTCTCTCTCTCTCTCTCTCTCTCTCTCTCCCATCTTTTCCTTCTCTCTCTCTGTGCTGACTTTCTCTCTCTTAGCTCCCCCATCTTCCTTGGTTTTCCATCTTCCCCTCTCTTTTTCTCCCCTTTGACCTATTCCCCTTTCAGGTCTCCTTTTTTCCCCCATCATCTCTTCATCCTTTTCTCTACAAGCGCATCAGCTAGAAGGCTCAGTTTCATCTTGGAGTCCTAGTGGATAACCATTTAGATATGAGCCAGCAGTGTGCAGCAGCTGTTAAAAAAGCCAACCCAGTTCTGGGCTGCATAAACAGAGGGATAGAATCAAGACCACGTGAAGTGTTAGTGCCACTTTATAATGCCTTGGTAAGGCCACACTTGTAATATTGCATCCAGTTTTGGTCGCCACGATGTAAAAAAGATGTTGAGACTCTAGAAAGAGTGCAGAGAAGAGCAACAAAGATGATTAGGGGACTGGAGGATAAAACATATGAAGAACGATTGCAGGAACTGGGTATGTCTAGTTTAACAAAAAGAAGGACTAGGGGAGACATGATAGCAGTGTTCCAATATCTCAGGGGTTGCCACAAAGAAGAGGGAGTCAAACTATTCTCCAAAGCACCTGAGGGTAGAACAAGAAGCAATGGGTGGAAACTGATGAAGGAGAGAAGCAACCTAGAACTAAGGAGAAATTTCCTGACAGTTAGAACAATTAATAAGTGGAACGACTTGCCTTCAGAAGTTGTGAATGCTCCAAGACTGGAATTTTTTAAGAAAATGTTGGATAACCATCTGACTGAGATGGTGTAGGGTTTCCTGCCTGGGCAGGAGGTTGGACTAGAAGGCCTCCAAGGTCCCTTCCAACTCTGATGTTATGTTATGTTATGTTATCCCCATCTGCTCAGGGATAGCCTGATTCTCCTTATTCCAGCTCTCCCCCTTATATCTATATTCTCTTATGGTCCCCATCACCTCATTTTTTTCTATTCCATTACATTTTCTCCAGTGGTGGATTTCAAAATTTTTTACTATCGGTTCTGTGGGTGTGATCCCTTTTAGTTCTCCCTGTTTCTCTTATTCCATACTTCCTAGACAGGGTTTTGATAATTCACTCTCTTTGGGTCCCTTTCTCTTTGTGCTTCCTTCTCTTCCCTTCCCTTCAATCTCTCATATAGTACTTGCTTTCCTCCTTTCCCTGTCCGATGCATCTATAATCCTACACATTTTTCTTATCTTTCTGTATTTTTTTTTCCTTCCCATCAACCTCTAAACCAGTGGTTCTTAAATTGTTTGACTCAATTATCCCTAACCTGGTCTCCCAAAATGTTATTATACCCGTAATCGTCTTTTACAAGCATTTCGGCACCCACAGCCCTAAACTGGATCCCCAACTCATAAATGATCAATTACAAATTTATCCATCACCTCCCAGAATATGCCCCAATTAGCCCAGTTTAAGAACCACTGTTCTAATCCTTAAGGCAGGGCTACGATTGCATGCTTATGGCTGCCATTTTGACTTTTTTGACCTTCCACGCCGTACCCCCTGCCTCTAATACTGCAACAAAGCTACAATTTCTCCATTTATTAATCCTTGCGGAGTGGTGCGGTGGCCTAGAGGTGGAGCCCCCGTCTCACAATCAGGAGTTCGATCTCAGGTAGAGGCAGATATTTCTCTCTCTGAACACAATGAGAGTATATCTGCTGAACAAAACTCCGCATTGGCAACAGAGCAGGGCATCCGGCTAGTAAAACACTGTGCTAGCTCCATTCAGTTGCCCAGATTTCACCCCACAAAGTATTATGTGGTCATTAAAAGGAGATGATTAATCCTCGCTCTCCCGTTGTTTACCTCCTCAGGAACTTTTGAACCTGCAGACTCGGCTGCTGGAGCCGACGTTCCCAGATCCTCTGAGCATGCCCGATTTCCTGCCTCGTCTTCTGGCTCAGTGTGTGCTGCTGGAGGGCGTCCGGGCCGAGGGTTCCTGCGTTTCTGGCACCATCCGCGTGCTCAACCTGGCCTATGAGAAAAGGGTCTCTGTGCGATATACCTGGGACTTTTGGGCTACCGAGCACGAAGTTCGTGCCTCTTACGCCGCCCCTGCAGGGCGGGATCGGGACCACGCCGACCGTTTCGCCTTCCGCCTGCCTCTGCCAGTCCCACTCGCCGCGGGGGTGGTACTCGAGTTCGCCCTCTGCTACCTGGTGGGGGGGAAGGAATTCTGGGACAACAACCATGGACGTAACTACTGTCTGCGGCCGCCTCCTTGCGTGGCCGAGGAAGACGAATTCCCCAGCCCCATTCAAGATTGCTGTGAAACTGGCTGGATACACTTTCTGTAGGCAAAAACTCTGCCTCCAGGAGAGAAGAAAAGACGGGGAGACATGCTGAACTTTAAGTTTGATAGGAAAAGTCGAAGATCAAGGTTGAAACTCAAAGGTACATAGACATGTGGGCACACACCCACAAACACACCAGAATTTGACTCAAGACACTTGGATTTGCTTCCCGTTTCCCAGCAGGCTTTTCACTGAACCGAAATCCACTGCTTGTAGCTTTCGCAATCTCCGACAGAGCATTCACACAACCCCTGAAATTGCCAGGAGGACCGCTCTTTGTTTAAACTTGCTGACTTGCTTGCAATCCAAATCCAGTGTCGATGTTGAGCAGGGACGTCGCCCTATGGGGTGGGGGGATAAAGGGCAGAGATGCCCGTGAGAAAAGGGAATTAAAAAAAACCCTCAAAATGCTAGCCACAACGATGTCATCAAAGATCTGAGTTCCGCTCTCCCGTCTTGTAAACTAACCTTGATACCCAGGAGATTTTGGAGAGAAAGGGATCAGAACAAAAGAGAATAAGAGCAGAGCAGACGAAGATGATTTGGGGACTGGAGGCAAAAACGAATATGAAGAATGTCGCAGGAACTGGGTAGGTCTAGTTCAGGGGTCAGCAACCTGCGGCTCTGGAGCCGCATGTGGCTCTTTCACCCCTCTGCTGCATCTCCCTGTCACTCAAAATATGTGTCACAACTGCCAATATACAACACCCGCCGGCATGCAATTTATTGAGCTTTTCAAGATCCAGTAGGCCAACCATGGATAAATCCAAGAAGAGAAAAGTTTTAGAAGAAAACAGAACGTTTAATTCAATTACCATGTTTCCCTGAAAATAAGACCCTGTCTTATATTTTTTGAACCCTAAAATAAGCGCTTGGCCTAATTTTCAGGGAGGTCTTATTATTTTGGGGCGCGTGGAGAAAGACGTGGCTCCACTTGCCATCTTACCTGATTTCCAGCTCTTAAAGCTGTCAGAATATTTTCAGGGAGGGCTTATTTGCAGGGGGCAGGGGAGAGGTGCATGCACTCAAAAGCCCGATTGAGCTTATTATCAGGGGATGTCTTATTTTGGGGGAAACAGAGTACATATGCTAGTTTTGTGGCCGCTCAAGAAATAGTCAGGCACGGGAAGGGTTTTGTGACTCCCAGTGTTTTCTTTTCTGTGGGAAACGGGTCCCAATGGCTCTTTGAGTTTTTAAGGTTGCAGACCCCTGGTCTAGTTTAATGAAAAGGACTAGGGGTGACATGATAGAAGTCTTCTAATGTTTGAGAGTCTGTCACGGAGAAGATGGGGGGGGGGATCAACCTGTTCTCCAAAGTACCTGAAGGCAGGAGAAGAAGCAACGGATGGAAACTAATCAAGGACAGAAGCAACCTAGAACTAAAGAGAAATGTCCTGATCGCGAATACAATTAACCAGCGGAATGGCTTGCTTTCAGAAATTGTGGACGCGCCATCACTGGAGGCTTTTAAGAAGAGATTGGACAACCCTGTTGTGTCTGCGCCCCCCGAGCCGGGCCTCCTGCCAAAAAGTGACTTGGACAGTGAGGGGGAAGGGCCATCAGGACTTACCTCAGGAGCACCGGCTTCCCTGGCTCAGCTCCAGGAGTCAGAAACAGGCCAGGTGGAAGAGATAACGAGGCCTCCGTCCCCTGACTCTTTCCTCCCCCCAGGCCACGCCTTCAGACCTGGCTGATGGCAATCAGGCTTGGTTGGACCCTAGGTTTCGTAGGCAGGAGAGGAAGGAACAAGAGGAAGCAGGGGTGGGGCAGGCCTAGGAAGTGCTGAGTCATGGAGCCACACCCCACAGGATATAAATAATTTGTCTCTTCGTAGCAGGCAAATCAACTGAGTAACTAAAAGCTGAAGTTTGTTCCTGGGTGACTCATCGGCATCGAGGGAGATAACAGAGACACTTGGCAGACGCTCGCTATTTTGCTGCCAGAGCTGATAGTACCGGCTAATTAAGCCATCACTCGGACGGAGGCGAAGGAGGACAGAACAAACCCTTTGTCTGGAATGGTGTAGGGTTTCCTGCTGGAGCATGGGGTTGGACTAGAAGGCCTCCAAGGTTTCTTTCCAACTCTGCTATTCTATTATGTTGCCCACCTTGTACATCGGGGGGGGGGGAAACCCAGATCCATACCCATGTGGATGAAAAAACAGATTTTATTCAATTTCCTGTTTTCCTCGCCTTGGGAGGAATCTCCATTCCAAGGGACTCATTCGCACATGTTGTTTCCTCCTTTTTCTGCATGAATGAATGTATTCACACTTCTCGTCGCATCTTATGTTATTTCTATGCTGGCTGGTTAAAGGAGAGGGGGAAAAAAATCACTCTTGTTATTCCTGACGCGGCGTTTCTTATTATTTTCTTCTTTTTTAAAAAAATTAAATCTTATCGATTTTCAACCCTTAAAAAGCAAAAACGTTAAGTTTAAAAAAAAAAAGGTTTCTTGTGCATGACTGTGACCATTTGCATAGCATATCTCTCCAAAATACTTATACGCTATACAATTGACTTAAATCTAATTCTACTTTGTCTGAGTCTGTTTTATTTTTCTATTATCAATCCATTTGTACCGTTTCTCCCTTGATACGTAATATTCCAAATCCGTCAATCCTTTCGATTCCAGGGTCTGCTTGGCCATTTCAGCGCAATCAAAGACTTTTTTAATTATGAAATATTCGGACTGACATCTTTGTGCTTCTCCAACATTGCGCAAGGGCTAATCTTGCCGCAGTTGTTCTGTGTGGAATAATGTGTCTTGTTTTCTTGTCATAAATCTTTTTCGTTATCCCCAGGAGGAAGAATTCCGGTATGTATTCTAATTGAACGCCTGTTATTTCCTGTAACCAATTTTGTATTTTTTTCCCCAATATTTTTTCGATTCTGGGCACAGCCACCATGAATGATGGAAGAATGATGGGGTTAATTTTGGATATAACTTTGGTTTCTTATTATTTTCATCCATGCGTCATGGACCCTGATCGAGCGAATGTTGTTTTTTTTTTAGACCCCGCAAAAATCCAGAAAAGTTATTTTAGAAAAGACAACATAAGTGCCGATCGGTGCCTTTATTGGGGGGGGGACCACTCTAACATTTTAATCACTTCTATGCTTGATGGATTTCTAAGTCATTTCTAGCCCACAACTAAAAGAATAACATTTGAACCTTTGAACTCATGATGATAGTGGTATTTCCGAGGATTTTACAACATGGGCAGTTCAGTTCCCAGAATTCTCAGCAATAGCCATACTGGCTGGAGCAGACGGTGGGAAATCTATGGCCCCTTTATGATGTGTGGACTTCAACTCCCAGAATTCCTGAGCCGGTGGGAACTGAATTCTGGGAGTTGAAGTCCGCAAGTCATAAAAGGGACGTAATTCCCCACGTGTGGGCTAGGGTAGGGGTCTCCAACCTTGGCAACTTTTAAGACTTGTGGACTTCAACTCCCAGAGTTCCTCAGCCAGCTTTGCTGGTTTAACATGCTGGGTGAGGAACTCTGGGAGTTGAAGTCCACAAGTCTTAAAGTTGCCAAGGTTGGAGACCCCTGGGCTAGAGGATTCTGGGAAAATCTGAAGTGCCATTTCTGGAATAAGTAGTTTGACCCAATGGGCACAAGAAGAACTTTCAGAATTACAGATTTTATAACACTTCCTCCAGATCAGTGTCTCCGAACCTCAGCAACGTTAAGATGTGTGGACTTCAATTCCCAGAATTCCTCAGCTAGCATAGCAAATAGCTGGCTGAGGAATTCTGGGAATTGAAGTCCATGCATCTCAAAGTTGCTGAAATTGAGAAATACCCTTCCAGATTCGATTGCATTTTATCTCTGAGCTGACCTACTTTGCTTTATAACTTTAAAAGTTAAAATGTAAGACGGAGCAGGGGTGTTTCCTGAGTGGGGGACACTATTGGGAATTCTAGGAATCCCATGGCTTAATTTTTTAAATTTTTTAAATTTTTCGAATTTTAATAATTTTAATTGGGGTATTTTATTTATGGGTCAAATTTGACGGTTTTAATTTTCGGCCATTTATAGAATAGGTTATTTTAACTGTGGTTTTAATTTGTATATTGTACTGTTTTAATTTGGCTGTACACCGCCCTGAGTCCTTCGGGAAAAGGGCGGTATAAAAATCTAAATAATAAATAAATAAATAAATAAATTACGGGCCCTGCCACCAAACTCTCCCCATGTCCTCAAAGACCCAATTACTGAAACTGTCCGGACTGATGATCAGGCTATATAAAACAGATAATCAGCTCAATCATTTAATGATTCCTGTATTTGTGGGCCTGATTGAGTGGTGGGCCTGATTGAGTGGTGAATTCAAGGCAGAGATTTCTGCTAGATACCAAAGAAACATTCTTTGGTATCTAGCCAAAGAATCACAAGGAATCACATTCATTCATTCCTGTTACCAACTGAACAAGCCAGGGGGGGGGGGGAAACGAATAATCTCTCAAAGAAATTAAAATGGAAGGAAAACCCAGAGATTTCGCATTTTATATGCAGGAAACACACTTCTGGGCCTAAGGATCTACAGTTCTTTGAATCCAGGGGATCCTGGATGAAAATTGGGATATTCCAAGATGGGAGGTCTTGGCTTGCCCGACACCGCAGGGTTGTTGTTATCTTCTTGTCCAAAGAGCTTAATAGTGAGGTTTCCTGCAAGAGCAAAGTGTGCGTCCTTGTGAGATGGGTGGCAGTCCTTGTGGAAGGGTGGAAGAAAAGGAAGGAGGGAGGGAGGGAAGGAAGGAAAGAGGGAGGATGAAAGATAAAGGGGAGGAATGAGGGGAAGGAAGAAGAGAAAAGAGGGAGGGAGGGAGAGAAAGAAAGAAAAAAAAGAAGGAAAGAAAGAAGGGAGGGTTGGGAATAGGGAGGAGGAGAAGGAGATAGGAATGGAAGAGAGGGAGGGTGGAACAGAAAGGGCAGGAAGGAAGGGAAGGAAGGAGAGAAAAGAGGGAGGGAAAGAAGGAAGGAGGGAGGGAGGGAGGAAAGGAATGGGGAGGAGGAGAAGGTAAGGAAGGAAGGAAGGAAGGAAGGAAGGAAGGAAGGAAGGAAGGAAGGAAGGAAGGAAGGAAAAAAGGAAAGAAGGGCTGAAAGATAATAATAATAATAATAATAATAATAATAATAATAATAATAATAATAATAATAATAATAATAATAATAATAATTATTATTATTATTATTATTATTTAATTTTTATACCGCCCTTCTCCCGGGCGGTATAAAGGGAGGGAGGAATGAGGGGAAGGAAGAAGAGAAAAGAGACGGAGAGAAAGAAAAGGAAGGAAAAAAGGGAGGGAGGAGAAAAGGGAGGAAAGGAAGATAGGAAGGAAGGAAAGAGGGAGAGGGGAAGATGAGGAGGAGGAGGAATGAGGGGAAGGAAGAAGAGAAAAAAGAAAGAGAGGGAGAGAAAGAACATGAAGGAAAGAAGGGAGGGAGGGGAAGAGGGAGGAGGAAGAGGAGATAGGAATGGACGAGAGGGAGGGTGGAAGAGGAAGGGAAGAAATGAAGGAAGGAGAGAAAAGAGGGAGGGAGAGAAGGAAGGCGGGAGGAAGAGAAAGAAAGGAAGGAGGGAGGGAGGGGGAGAAAGAGGGAAGGAAAGAAAGGGAGGGAAGGAAGGATGGGAGGCCCCCAAATCGCGGCTCGCATAAAGAGAAGCCGGGAGGAGTCGCCCACCTGCCCGTCCTCCTGGCTGCCCCCGAAGCGATCGTCCGCTTTTGGGGCGTCGGGAGCGGCGGGGGAGGGAAGGGGAGGGAAAGGAGGCCCGATCTCTCCCCCACCCCATCCCACCTCCTCTCCCCCCTCCCGACCATCCACCGCCTTCCCATCCCGCGCGCGCCCGGCCTGCCCGGCTCGCCCCCTGTTCCCCCCCCCCATCCCTTCTCTCCTCCTCCTCCTCCTCCTCCTCCTGGAGAGAGAAAAAAAAAAGGGGGGTGACCCATCTTCGCCCTTCCCCCCCCCCCCAAAAAAAGACAGCCGCAGAGTCTCCAGCTTTTTGCCCAGGTAACTCCGGCCGCGTTTTGTTTTGTTTTTTCCAGCCTTTTCTTCTTCTTCTTCTTCTTTTCTTCTTCTTCTTCTTCTTCTTCTTCTTCTTTTTTTCTTCTTCGGGAAGGGAGAAAAACCAACGGCGGGGAGGGGAATTGGAGTGGGGTGTGTGTGTGTGTCTAGGATCTCATCTGCGCCAACTTTTCCCAGCACTTTCCAACTGAGACCCCCACCCCCCATTTAAGCCAGTTAAATCCAGGTTTTTTTTTGGGGGGGGAGGTCTTTTCCCAAGAGTCCGATCCGGTTTTATAGAGGGAGGGGGTCTCTCTCTCTCTCTCTCTCTTTATGCAAATCCGTTTGCCCCCCCCCCCACGGCTAGGTTTGCAGAATATGGGGCATAATCCCCCCACCTCCAAGAAAAAAATATATATCAGGGTTTATAAAGGCCAGGTGTGGAAAGGAAAGAAGGAACTGGGGGGGTGGGGAAGAGGAGGGGGAGGGAGAGGAAGAGTAATTTTAGAATTTTAGAATTTTAGAATTTTATTGGCCAAGTGTGATTGGACACACAAGGAATTTGTCTTGGTGCAGATGCTCTCAGTGTACATAAAAGAAAAGATACGTTCATCAAGGTACAACATTTACAACACAATTGATGGTCAATATATCAATATAAATCATAAGGATTGCCAGCAACACATTATAGTCATACAGTCATAAGTGGAAAGAGATGGGTGATGGGAACGATGAGAAGATTAATAGTAGTGCAGATTCAGTAAATAGTTTGACAATGTTGAGGGAATTATTTGTTTAGCAGAGTGATGGCCTTCGGGGAAAAACTGTTCTTGTGTCTAGTTGTTCTGGTGTGCAGTGCTCTATAGCGTCATTTTGAGGGTAGGAGCTGAAACAGTTTATGTCCAGGATGCGAGGAAAGTTTGAAAGAAAGAGAGGAGGTTAGGAGCCATGGATCGCGGAGGGAGCAACCCGGCTTGAAATGGGCATTTTTACTGCACGGTGTACGGCAGAATATGGTACCTTTGGTGTTCCTGTTTTACGGGGTTGCAGGAGGATGAGGAGGAGGGGGCTAATCGTTAGCCTCCCACTCAGTGAATTCCTTCCTTCCCAGGCCAGAGAATAAAAGAAAGAGAGAGAGAGAAAGAAAGAAAGAAAGAAAGAAAGAAAGAAAGAAAGAAGGAAGGAAGGAAGGAAGGAAGGAAGGAAGGAAGGAAGGAAGGAAGGAAGGAAGGAAGGAAGGAGGGACAATCAGAAGGAAGGAAATGAGGGGAAGGAAGGAAGGGAAAAAGAAAATGAGGGGAAGGTAGGAAGGAAAAGGGAATAAAGTACAAAGAAAAGGGAGGAGGAGGGAGGGATCAGAAGGAAGAAATGAGGGGAAGGAAGGAAAAAAGAAAATGGGAGGGAGGGAGGGAGGGAGGAAGGGAAAATGAGGGGAAGGAAGGAAAAGGGAATAAAATAGAAAGAAAAGGAAGGCAGGAAGGAAATGAGGAGAAGGCAGGAAGGAAAAGAGAAGAAAAAGAAGGGAAGGAAGGAAGGAAGTTTAAAAAGCTCCCTTTTTACATCCTATAAATAAAGCATGCTTTTCCAACCTTACCCACTTTAAGAGGTGTAGACTTCAACTCCCAGAATTCCCAGCCAGCATGCATTGTTGGCTGCAGCAGGCATCCCATCCTGGCTGAGGGATTCTGGGAGTTGAAGTCCACCTGTTTTAAAGTAGGCCAAGTTGCAAAACTCTGCCAGAGAGGAATCTATCATTCCCTCCCTCCCTCCCTCATCTCTATCTATCTATCTATCTATCTATCTATCTATCTATCTATCTATCATCTATTTATTTATCTATCATCTATCATCTATCTATCATCTATCTCTATCATCTAGCTAGCTAGCTATCATCTATTTATCTCTAGCTATTATCTATCTATCTATCTATCTATCTATCTATCTATCTATCATCTGTCTATCTATCTATCTATCTATCTATCTATCTATCTATCATCTGTCTATCTATCTATCTATCTATCTATCTATCTATCTATCTATCTATCTATCATATCTATCATCTTTTCTATCTATCATCTATTTATCTATCTAGCTATCATCTATTTATCTATCATCTATCATCTATCTATATCTATCTATCTACCTATCTACCTATCTATTATCTATTTATCTATCATCTATCTCATCTATCTGTCTGTCTGTCTGTCTGTCTGTCTAATCTATCATCTATTTATCTCTAGCTTCTATCTATCTATCTATCTATCTATCTATCTATCTATCTATCTATCTATCTATCAATCATCTATTTATCTATCTATCATCTATCTCTATCATCTAGCTAGCTAGCTAGCTATTTATCTCTAGCTATTATCTATCTATCTATCTATCTATCTATCTATCTATCTGTCTATCATCTATCTATCATCTTTATCTATCTATCATCTATTTATCTAGCTATCATCTATCTATCATCTATCTATCTATATCTATCTATCTACCTATTATCTATCTATCTATCTATCTGTCTGTCTGTCTGTCTGTCTGTCTATCTAATCTATCATCTATTTATCTCTAGCTATTATCTATCTATCTATCTATCTATCATCTATCTCTATCATCTATCTGTCTATCTATCATCTATTTATCTATCTATCATCTATCATCTCTCTCTCTCTCTCTCTCTCTCTCTCTCTCTCTATCTATCTATCTATCTATCTATCATCTATTTATCTATCATCTATCATCTCTCTATCTCTGTCCATCTATCTATCCATCCATCCATCCATCCATCCATCCATCCATCCATCTATTTTAATTCTCTTCCAGGTACAGCTGGCAGCCATGCGCTGGTGGGTGGTTCTGCTTCTCGTGGCAGCCGCCTGGGCTGTGGGTGCCCACGCCAAGGGGTGCAATAAAGCACTTTGTGCGAGTGATGTCAGCAAGTGTTTGCTGCAGGTAAGGCGCTGCGATGAGCATGCCGGGGCCGTGATCTGTGTGCAAACCTTCAGGTTTTGAGAAACAAATGGGTCATAATTACAGGTAGTCCTCGACTTACGACCACAATTGAGCCCAAAATATTTGTCACTAAGGGAAACATTTGATAAGTGAATTTTGTCCCACTTTTACGACTTTTCTTGCCACGTTTGCGAAGTGAATCCCTGCAGTTAGGTTAGTAACGCGGTTGTTAAGTGAACCTGGTTCCCACTTGATTTCACTTGTCGGAAGGTCGCAAAAGGGGATCACGTGCCCGTCATAAATATGAGCCGGTTGTCAACCCTCCGAACGTAAATTGCGCGATGCCGCAACGGTCGTAAGGGTCATCGGTTGCTTTGTTTCAACCTCAAAACGGCCACTAAACGAACGGTCGTACGTCGAGGACTGCCTGCTATTTCAGTTTTGTGGCTTGTGACGCCTCTCTTTGGGCGCCAGCGTGGTGTGCGCTCAGACGCCTGAATTCCTTTTTGGAAGAAAGCCCACGTTGCCGTAACCGATCTTCGGTGACTTCTCTCGGCAGGAAATGTGCCAGTGCAAAGCCAACCGTACCCGTTGCTGTCGGCAGTGCGCCTTCTGCCTGGCTAAACTCTGGGACCCTTGCTGCGATTGTGTAGGTGAGATGGGAAGGGGCAAGGAGTGGGATGCGGGAACCGGGGGGTGGGGGTGGGGGTTGTCTTCCTAACACAGGTGGATTTCACATAATTTTACCACCGGTTCGCCACGCACCAAAAATGTAAGCGTGTGGCTTAGAAAACTTGGCTAAATAAAACAGCATAGCTACCGGTTTGCCCGAACCGGCTGAATACCATCACTTCCTACCCTGTTTTCTCAAACTTCCATTCTTCACTCTGATGGGTTTCAATTTTCCAGCATCCTCAGGTTGAAAAAAATCTACAGGGACTCCTCGCTTTGCGACCGCAGTTGAGCCCCAAATTTCCATTGCTACTCTTTTCCCCCTAAAATAAGACATCCCCTGATAATAAGCCCAATTGGGTTTTTCAGTGCATGCACTAAAATAAACCTCCCCTGAAAATAAGCCCTCCCCGAAAAATATTTAAACGCATCTGCAGCCGGTCCCCGCCATTTCCTCTGGTTTCCTCCACGTGCCCCAAAATAATAAGACCTCCCCGAAAATAAGGCCAAAGGCTTATTTCAGGGTTCAAATATATATATATATATATATATATATATATATATATATATATATATATATATATATATATATATATATATATATATATATATATTTTCACGGTGTTTGTATATAGGTCTTTGGTTGTTCGGGTTTTCTCCGTGTAAAATTGGAAGTGTCTTGGCGACGTTTCGTGAAGTCTCATTCGTCATCTTCAGGCTTCAACCGTGCTTCTGGGAGCAATGTGTGATTGCAGCTGTTTCTTCCTTTTAACTGCTAGTGGGGTTTGAACTGATTGGGTGGGAGCTTGGCTGTGCTCTGATTGGATGGGGTTTTTGTGCTCTGATTGGCTGGGGTTTGTCCTGTTGGGGTGGGGGCTTGGTTGTGCTCAAATTAGTCTGAGTTGCGGGGGGGTTTGAGCTGGTGAGCTGCACTGCTGCTGTTTGGCTTCGTGTTCGTGGTCGTGCTACATCTTCATAGTGGGTGTCAGTCTGCTGCATGTATGGATTGGAGGGTTTGAAATGGCTAATGTTGCAGCTGCGGTCTGGCTTCTGGTCCTTGGTCGTGCTTCCTGATCAGTGTGGGTTTGGGTGTGCTTCTGGGTGGATGTGTGGTGGTGACATCCTGTGTGGACCTCGTGAGTGTGGGTCTGGTGTCATTCCTCGTGTTAGGGACACGTTTGTCAATAAGGCAGGTTTCAAATGGCTGGTAGGCGGAGGTATCATCTCGTTTGTTCATGCTGTGTGGGCGTTTTCTATCTCGATGGCTTCTCTGATTATTCTGTTGTTAAAGTGTTCAGTTTTGGCAATAGTTCTGGTCTTTTAAAGTCAATATCGTGTCCTGTGACTTTAAAGTGTTGGACCAGGAAGAAGTTAGTTCCTCTTTTTGAATGAGTTCTTGTGTTCTTCAATCGTGCACTTATTCTTCTGTTGGTTTGTCCAATGTATGTGGTGGGGCAGGCGGTGCATGGGATTTCATATACTCCTTGATTTTCTAACTCAATTTTGTCTTTGGGGTTTCTTAGGATGGTGGATATTTTTGGTTTGTGCAGAATGCTGTCTTGATGTTATGTTTGTGGAGGATCTTGCTGATTCTGTGGTGCCTTTTATATGGGAGGAGCACAGCCCTCCCATATATAAAAGGCACCACAGACAGAATCAGCAAGATCCTCCACAAACATAACATCAAGACAGCATTCTGCACAAACCAAAAATATCCACCATCCTAAGAAACCCCAAAGACAAAATTGAGTTAGAAAATCAAGGAGTATATGAAATCCCATGCACCGCCTGCCCCACCACATACATTGACAAACCAACAGAAGAATAAGTGCACGATTGAAGAACACAAGAACTCATTCAAAAAGAGGAACTAACTTCTTCCTGGTCCAACACTTTAAAGTCACAGGACACGATATTGACTTTAAAAGACCAGAACTATCGCCAAAACTGAACACTTTAACAACAGAATAATCAGAGAAGCCATCGAGATAGAAAACGCCCACACAGCATGAACAAACGAGATGATACCTCCCGCCTACCAGCCATTTGAAACCTGCCCTTATTGACAAACGTGTCCCTAACACGAGGAATGACACCAGACCCACACTCACGAGGTCCACACAGGATGTCACCACCACATCCACCCAGAAAGCAGACCCAAACCCACACTGATCAGGAAGCACGACCAAGGCCCAGAAGCCAGACCGCAGCTGCAACATTAGCCATTTCAAACCCCTCCAATCCATACATGCAGCAGACTGACACCCACTATGAAGATGTAGCACGACCACAACACGAAGCCAAACAGCAGCAGTGCAGCTCACCAGCTCAAATCCCCTGCAACTCAGACTAATTTGAGCACAACCAAGCCCCCACCCAAACAGGACACACCCCAGCCAATCAGAGCACAAAACCCACATCCAATCAGAGCACAGCCAAGCTCCCACCCAATCAGTTCAAACCCCACTAGCAGTTAAAAGGAAGAAACAGCTGCAATCACACATTGCTCCCAGAAGCACGGTTGAAGCCTGAAGATGACGAATGAGACTTCAAACGCCGCCAAGACACTTCCAATTTTACGGGAGAAAACCCAATAACCAAAGACCTACATACAAACACCAAAAACCTCAGAAAATATATATATATATATATATATATATATATATATATATATATATATATATATATATATATATATATATATATATGTTTTCTGAAACCCAACAACCAAAGACCTATATATATATATATATATATATATATATATATATATATATATATATATATATATATATATATAATTTATTTACATTTATATCCCGCCCTTCTCCGAAGACTCAGGGCGGCTTATAGTGTGTAATGCAATAGTCTCATTCTATTTGTATATTTACAAAGTCAACTTATTGCCCCCCCAACAATCTGGGTCCTCATTTTACCTACCTTATAAAGGATGGAAGGCTGAGTCAACCTTGGGCCTGGTGGGACTAGAACCTGCAGTAATTGCAGGCAGCTGTGTTTTAATAACAGGCTTCTTACAGCCTGAGCCACACCGCGTATACACCGCATATATATATATATAAGACAAAGTCTTATTTTCGGGGAAACAGGGTAAGTGAGACACTTGTTCGGTGGGGTTTTGCCCCGTTGTATGACCTTCCTTGCTACCCGTTGTTAAGCGAATTACTGTGATTGTTAAGTTAGCTATTGAAGTGAAGGACTTTGCTTGTCAGAAGGTCGCAAAAGGGATCACGTGTCTCTGGGAGACCGTCGTAACTACGTGCCGGTTTCTTGTGTCTCTCAATTTTGATCGCGTGACCATGGGGGTGCTGCAACTGTTGGGAGGTTCAATTATAAGTCGGATTTTTTTCAGTCCTGTTGTAATTTCAAATGGCCACTAAGTGAATGATTGTTAAGTCAATCGATCGATCGATCGATCAGAATAGAGCTGGAAGGGACCTTGGAGCAGGGATGAAATCCAGCAGGTTGTGACAGGTTCTGGAGAACCGGTAGCAGAAATTTTGAGTAGATCAGAGAACCGGCAAATACGACCTCTGGCTGGCCCCAGAGTGGGGTGGGAATGGAGATTTTGCAGTATCCTTCCCCTGGAGTGGGGTGGGAATGGGGATTCTGCAATATCCTTCCCCTGGAGTGGGGTGGGAATGGAAATTTTGCAGTAGCCTTCCCCTGGAGTGGGATGGGAATGGGGATTCTGCAGTATCCTTCCCCTGGAGTGGGGTGGGAATGGAGATTTTGCAGTATCCTTCCCCTGCCACGCCCACCAAGCCACACTATGCCCACCAAGCCACGCCCACAGAACCAGTAGTAAAAAAAAATTTGGATTTCACCACTGCCTTCGAGGTCTTCTAGTCCAACCCCCTACTCAAGCAGGAGACCCTATACCGTTTCGGACAAGTCTCTTCTTAAAAACCTCCAGTGATGGAGCACTCACCACTTCTGGTGGCAAGCTGTTCCACTGGTGAATTGTGACACTTATTACCATTTGCCATCTTCTGACAACGGCAGGGATTCACTTATAAAAGGGTGGCAAGAAAGGTCGTACCCACATAGGGCAAAACTCGCTAAACAACTGTCTTGATTAGCAGTGGAAATTTTGGGCTCAACTGCAGTCGTTCTGTCGAGGACATACCAGTAGCTCAGGTGTCCTTTGTTCTTTCCTTGTTGTGGTCCCCGTCTCAAGGTCTATGCGACGAACGCATCTCATCCGCTCCTCAGCCTGCCCAACGAAGTTCCATGCACGATTTGGTGTCACCGGTCCCGTCCCTGTTTCGGGCGCTCCTGGCACTCTCCAACAATCACCCTTCTCTCGGCTGGAGCATCGTGACTCTGTCGTTAGAAGAGGAACTGCGGCAAAACCACGTGGATACCGGACATCTTCTGCTGGGACCACATACAGGTATGCCCAGAGTGGGCCTGGCATACGGAAAAACAGAGTTGGAAGAGACCTCGGAGGTCTTCTAGTCCAACCCCCTGCTCAAGCAGGAGACCCTATGTACCATTCCAGACAAATGGTTATCCAATCTCTTCTTAAAAGCCTCCAGTGTTGGAACATTCACAACTTCTGGTGGCAAGCTGTTCCACTGGTTTATTGTTCTCACTGTCAGGAAATTTCTCCTTAGTTCTAAGTTGCTTCTCTCCTTGATTAGTTTCCACCCATTCCTTCTTGTCCTGCCCGTCAGGTGCTTTTTATTTATAATTTATTTATTTATTTATAATTTAATTTCTATACCGCCCTTCTCCCGAAGGATTCAGGACGATTTACAGCCATATTAAAAACACAGAATATACAAAGTATAAATAACGGATTAAAATGAATTTAAAACGAAATATTTAATAGGCCTAATTAGCTAAAACAGTCTTAGACTGATATAAAACCCTTTAAAATTTAAAATTATAATAAATTAATTAAAACACACGCTTTGGAGAATAAGTTGATCCCCTCTTCTTTGAGGCAGCCCTCAAATATTGGAAGACTGCTATCATGTCTCCCCTAGTCCTTCTTTTCCTTAAACTAGACATACCCAATTCCTGCAACTGTTCTTCATACGTTTTAGCCTCCAGTCCCCTAATCATCTTTGTTACTCTTCTCTGCACTCTTTCTAGAGTCCCAACATCTTTTTTATATGGTGGCGACCAAAACTGGGTGCAATATATGTGTAAAAATGCTTAGAGGTGAATAAACAGTAGAATAGAATAGAATAGAATAGAATAGAATAGAATAGAATAGAATAGAATAGAATAGAATAGAATAGAATAGAATAGAATTTATTGGCCAAGTGTGATTGGACACACAAGGTACTCGTTTTGGTGCATATGCTCTCAGTGTACTTAAAAGAAAAGAAAAAAAACCTTCATCAAAGGTACAACATTTACAACACAAAAGATGGTCATAGGTTGCAATTTAATCCTTAGTGATAGCAACAAAATGTTATAGTCATACAGTCATAAGTGGAAAGAGATTGGTGATGAAAATGATGAGAAGATTAATAGTAGTCTAGATTTAGTAAATAGTTTGACATTGTTAAGGGAATTATTTGTTTAGCAGAGTGATGGCCTTCGGGAAAAAACTGTTCTTGTGTCTAGTTGTTCTGGTGTGCAGTGCTATATAGCGTCATTTTGAGGGTAGGAGTTGAACCAGTTTATGTCCAAGATGTGAGGGATCTGCAAATATTTTCACAGCCCTCTTCTTGATTCGTGCAGTATACAGGTCCTCCATGGAAGGCAGGTTGGTAGCAATTATTTTTTCTGCAGTTCTAATTATCCTCTGAAGTTTTTGTCTTTCTTGTTGGGTTGCAGAACCGAACCAGACAGTTATAGAGGTGCAAATGACAGACTCAATAATTCCTCTGTAGAATTGGATCAGCAACTCCTTGGGCAGGTTGAGCTTACTGAGTTGGCGCAGAAAGAACAGTCTTTGTTGTCCTTTTTTGATGATGTTTTTGATGTTAACTGTCCATTTTAGATCTCGTGATATGATAGAACCTAGAAATTTGAAGGTTTCTACTGTTGATACTGTGTTGTCAAGTATTGTGAGAGGTGGAAGTATGGAAGGGTTTCTCCTAAAGTCTACCACCATTTCTACAGTTTTGAGTGTGTTCAGTTCCAGATTGTTACGTTCGACCTCACGTCTATATGCAGATTCGTCATTGTCTCGAATGAGACCAATCACTGTTGTGTCATCTGCGAACTTCAGTAGTTTAACAGATGGATCGTTGGAGATGCAGTCATTGGTATACAGAGAGAAGAGAAGTGGGGAGAGCACACAGCCTTGGGGGGCCCCTGTGCTAATTGTACAGGTATTTGATGTGATCTTGCTTAGCTTCACCTGCTGCTTCCTGTTTGTTAGGAAGCTTGTGATCCACTTACAAGTCTGTTCCGGTACCTGTAGCTGGTTTAGCTTAGTTAGAAGGATGTCTGGAATGATGGTATTGAATGCTGAACTAAAGTCTACAAAAAGGACCCTTGCATAGGTCTTTGGAGATTCAAGATGTTGTAGGATGTAGTGCAGAGCCATATTAACAGCATCATCTGTTGATCTATTTGCTCGGTATGCAAATTGCAAGGGGTCTAACAGTAGATCCGTGATGGTTTTCAAGTAGGAAAGCACTAGCCTTTCAAAGAAAGGTGAATAAAAATAAATATAATAGAATAACAGAGTTGCAAGGGACCTTGGAGGTCTTCTAGTCCAACCCTCGATGCAAACAGAACACCTATTGCCGTTTCAGACAAAGGGTTCTCCAATCTCTTCTTAAAAACCTTGTGATGGAGCACCCACAACTTCTGAATTGTTCTTTCAAGAAATTTCTCCTTAGTTCTAGGTTGCTTCTCTCCTGGATTAGTTTCCATCCATTGTTTCTTGTCCTGCCTTCAGCTGCTTTGGAGAATACCGTTTTTTCCTTGAAAATAAGATCGGGTTTTATAATTTTTGGTGACCACCTTTAAAGCGCTCCATGGCATAGGGCCGGGTTATCTACGGGACCGCCTACTGCGACCAGATACCTCTCACCGACCCGTGCGCTCTCACAGAGAGGGACTCCTCAGGGTGCCGTCAGCTAGGCAGTGTCGTCTGGCGCCCAGGAAGGGCCTTCTCTGTGGGGGCTCCCGCCCTCTGGAACGAGCTCCCCCCAGGACTCCGTCAACTTCCGGACCTTCGAACCTTCCGTCGCGAGCTCAAGACACATTTATTCATCTGTGCAGGACTGGCTTAGATTTTAAATTTTATAGGGGTTTTAAACTGATTTTAATATTTATATTTCTATTTTAAATGATAGGGCACTGGAATAAGTTTTTTAAAGATTATTTTAATTTTGTATACTGATGTTTTATATGCCTGTAAACCGCTCTGAGTCCTTTTGGGAGATAGGGCGGTATATAAATTTAAATAAATAATAAATAATAATAATAATAATAATAATTTTTGCTCCAAAAGACACATTAGGGCTTATTTTCCAGTTAGGTCTTATTTTGGGGGAAATAGAATAGAATAGAATAGAATAGAATAGAATAGAATAGAATAGAATAGAATAGAATAGAATTTTTTATTGGCCAGGTGTGATTGGACATACAAGGAATTTGTCTTGGTGCATATGCTCTCAGTGTACATAAAAGAAAAGATACGTTCATCAAGGTACAACATTTACAACACAAATGATGGTCAATATATCAATCTTAACTGGGGCTTATTTTCAGGGTAGGACTTATATTACGAGCATCCTGAAAAAATCATGCTAGGGCTTAATTTTCTGGTTGGGTCTTATTTTCGGGGAAACAGGGTAGGTGGACCCCTTCTTCTTTGGGGCAACTCCCCAAATATTGGAAGACTGCTAACATGTCATCCCTAGTCCTTCTTTTCCTTAAACTAGACCAGGGGTCTGCAACCTTAAACACTCAAAGAGCCATTTGGACCTGTTTCCCAGAAGGAAAAAAAAAGAACACTGGGAGCCACAAAACCTGGGTAGGCGTGGCCAACTCACTCACTTCCACTAGTCACATGACACACACCCCCGCCACGCCTACCCAGCCGGTCATTAGGGCAGAAAACTGGTTGTTACCACAAAATCCTTTCTCACAGAACCCCTCTCTCTCTTTCTCAATCCCTCCCTCCCTCCCCTCTCTGTATCTTCTATGTCTTTCTCTCTCTCTCTCCCTCTCTCTGTCTCTGCCTCGGCTGCTTCTCCATCCCTCACTGCCGCCCTTACCTTCTCAGGCCAGGCGAGGAGTGACTGGGAGGGAAGGACGAGGGGCGGAGCCAGCCAGTGGTGGGATCACCCGACAGGGAGCCACAGCCGAGGGCCCAAAGAGCTGCATGCAGCTCTGGAGCCACAGGTTGCTGACACCTGAACTAGACCGATCCAATTCCTGCAACCGTTCTTTATATGTTTTAGCCTCCAGTCCCCTAATCATCTTTGTTGGCTCTTCTTTGTACTTTTTGCCAGAGTCTCAACATTTTTTTTTTTAATATGGTGGTGACCAAAACTATGGAGAAATTTCCTGACAGGGAGAACAATTAATCAGTGGAACGGCTTGCCTGCAGACGTTGGGGATGCTCCAACACTGGTGGTTTTGAAAAAGAGATGGAAATTTTGTTTGAAATGGTATACACGGTCTCCTGACTGAGCAGAGGGTTGGACTGGAAGACCTCCAAGGTTCCTTCCAACTCTTGTGATTCGGTTATCAACTTTTCTCCTTCTCGTTGGCAGACCTGGCGCTCCCGGATCCCGCCGCCGCCAAGGGCCCGAATGCGACGGCGCCAGCTTGCCAGTCCATTTACTTCAACGACTGCCTGTCCATGAGCCGATGCCGCGCAGCCTGCCAGTCGGTGGGCGCCTGGCGTTACCGCTGGTTTCACAGCGCCTGCTGCCAATGCCTGGGGCCGGATTGCCAGGGCTACGGAGGTGCCCACGCCAATTGCTCCAACTGCCAGGACTGAGTTGGGGGGGTTGCTTTCTCCTTCCTTGACTCGCAGAGCGTCACCTCGCCTGCACTTTTCTGCGCAGCCTCTCCCTCTTGCAAACTGCACGCAGCCATTACAGGTAGTCCTCGACTTACGACCACAAGGGAGGCCAACATTTCTGTTGTTAAGCGAGGTATTTGTTAAGTGAATTTGGCCCCGTTTTATGGCCTTTCTTGGCCCGTTGTTAAGTGACTCGCCGCAGTCGATAAGTTAGTAACACGGTTGTTAAAGTGAATCTGGTGTCCCCCGTGATTTTTTTTTTTGTCAGGTCGCAAAAGGGGATCCCGTGACCTTGGGACGCAGCAAAGGTCATAAGTCCGAATCCGCTGCCAAGCATCGGAATTTTGATCCCAGGATCATGGGGTTGTTAAAAAGGTCATAAGTGTGAAACATAAGTCACTTTTTTCAGTGCTGTTATAACTTTGAACCGTCCCTAAATGAACTACTGTAAGTCGAGGACTTAGCTGTATTGCTTCCTGCTTCTGCCTACTTTCTAAACCCAGATATTTTCAGCATGGAGAACAAGTTTGGAGGGGGGCACAAAAGACCACTGCCCAGCCCAGACTTTCCCTCTGCAGTTGGGGGAGGGTCCATCTGTCCTGGGACCTCACCTTGGACATTATTCCTTCCTTCCTTCCCCTCCCCACCCCCCGCCCCACCTGGCCTCTCAGTTTTGCTGAAATCAGCCTTGCCCACAAATCCTCGAATCCTTTCTTTTAATGATAAAATATCTTTGTAGCATTTTGTAGTAATAAAAATAATGGGGGAAACAGGGTTGTCTGAAAGTATCGGAGGCACAAAGTCGGCATGAAAGCAAATGATACACGCCGTCCATCAAGGATCTGCCAAATGAGGGTTAACTTACGAGGTGATTTGTGGTTCCGACTAGCCCACAGGACAATCGGAATTGTTTGGGACATTGTATATCGTGTTTTCTGGGGTTTAGCAAGTTGTGTGAACCTGACCCACTTGTAGTTAAAAGAGTTGAAAGGGGCTTATGGAGCAGAGATGCTTATGGGGGATGGGATGGAGGGTGCCATCTTGACTTTTTTGACTTTGCCAAATGGCGCTCGCTGCTAATGGAGGAACAGGAGACGAGGAGTGAAAGTTATTAAGGGTACGTCTTGTATGGATGTGTGTTATGCCCACAAATCGTTTTCTATGGATTCATTCTAACAATGGCTGCAAGAAACACTGACCTCTAGATTTAAGAGTCTCCAAACTTGGCAACTTTTAAGACGGGTGGACTTCAGGTCCCAGAATTCCTCAGTCAGTCGTGTTGAGGAACTTTTTATTTATTTATTTTTATTTATTTATTTTATTTTGTCACAACAATATATGTAGGTATCATACAAAAAGATTATATAGTATATAAACACATATATGAGTAAATATAAGGCGGTATAAGCATATATATATATATATATATATAGGAAGAAGAAAAGAAAAACAATAGGACAGGAACGGTAGGCACATTTGTGCGCTTATGCACGCCCCTTATGGTCCTCTTAGGAATGGGGTGAGGTCAATAGTAGAAAGTTTTTGGATAAAGCTTTTAGGATTATGGGCAGAGACCACAGAGTCAGGTAAAGCATTCCAAGCACTGATGATTCTGTTACAGAAGTCATATTTTCTGCAATCTAGATTAAAGCGGTTGACATTAAGTTTAAATCTATTGGTTGCTCTTGTATTATTGCAATTAAAGCTGAAGTAGTCTTTAACAGGAAGGACATTACAATAGATGATTCTGTGAGTTAAACTTAGGTCTTGTCGAAGGCGACGGAGTTCCAAGTTTTCTAAGCCTAGAATTTCAAGTCTGGTGGGATAAGGTATTTTGTTGTTTTCAGAGGAATGAAGAACTCTTCTTGTAAAATATTTCTGGACACGTTCAATTGTATTGATGTCAGAGATGTGATGAGGGTTCCAAACACGCGAGCTGTATTCTAGAATTGGTCTAGCAAATGTTTTATATGCTCTGGTTAGTAGTGTGGTGTTTTTGGAAAAGAAGCTACACAAGATTAGGTTTACAACTCTTAGAGCCTTTTTTGCTATGTAGTTGCAGTGGGCTTTGGCACTTAGATCATTTGACATGAAAACTCCAAGGTCTTTGACGGGGTGGGGGTCGTCAGTAAGGTAATGTCCATCTAGTATGTACTTAGTGTTTGGGTTCTTTTTTCCTATATGTAAGACTGAGCATTTGCTGGTTGAGATTTGGCGCTGCCAATTTTTAGACCAAGCGGTTAGATGATCAAGGTCGTTTTGAATGATAGATGTATTGTCTGTGGTGTTAAATAGTTTGACATCGTCAGCAAACAGAACATAATTACTTGAGATATGGTCACAAAGATGATTAATGTATAGTATGAAGAGTGTTGGTCCAAAGACGCTGCCTTGAGGAACGCCACTCTTGACAGGAACAGGATTTGATAAAGCATTGCCAATTTTGACCACTTGTTGTCTGTTAGACAGAAAAGCAGATATCCATTCGTGAAGGGGTCCTGAGATGCCATAGGATATTAGTTTTAGGAGAAGTTTATCGTGTACTACTGAGTCAAAAGCTTTGCAGAAGTCTTTTAAGACTGTTGGACTTCAGTTCCCAGAATTCCTCAGCCAATCCTGTTGAGGAACTTTAAGATGGGTGGACTTCAGTTCCCATAATTCCTCAGTCGTATTGAAGAATTGTTAAGACAGGTAGACTCCAATTCCCAGAATTCTTTAGTCGTATTGAAGAACTTTTAAGATGGGTGGACTTCAATTCCCAGAATTCCTCAGCCAGCTAGGCTGGGAATTCTGGGAGCTGAAGTCCACCCGCCTTAAAGTGGCCAAGTTTGGAGAGCCCTGCGCTAGAGACCAATATATGTGGATTTCAAGGGCCGGAATAGCTCAGGTTGTAAGGAGCCTGTTATTAGAACACAGTAGCCTGCAATTACTGCAGGTTCAAGCCCGGCCCAAGGTTGACTCAGCCTTCCATCCCTTATAAGGTAGGTAAAATGAGGACCCAGATTGTTGGGGGGGCAATAAGTTGACTTTGTAAAATATTTCTGGACACGTTCAATTGTATTGATGTCAGAGATGTGATGAGGGTTCCAAACAGGCGAGCTGTATTCTAGAATTGGTCTAGCAAATGTTTTATATGCTCTGGTTAGTAGTGTGGTGTTTCTGGAAAAGAAGCTACACAAGATTAGGTTTACAACTTCTTAGAGCTTTTTTTGCTATGTAGTTGCAGTGGGCTTTGGCACTTAGATCATTTGACATGAAAACTCCAAGGTTTTTAACGGGATGGGGGTCGTCTGTAAGGTAATGTCCATCTAGTATGTACTTAGTGTTTGGGTTCTTTTTTCCTATATGTAAGACTGAGCATTTGCTGGTTGAGATTTGGAGTTGCCAAGTTTTAGACCAAGTGGTTAGATGATAAAGGTCTTTTTGAATGATAGATGTATTGTCTGTGGTGTTAAATAGTTTGACATCGTCAGCAAAGAGAACACTATTACTTGAGATATGGTCACAAAGATCATTAATGTATAGTATGAAGAGTGTTGGTCCAAGGACGCTGCCTTGAGGAACGCCACTCTTGACAGGAACAGGATTTGATAAAGCATTGCCAATTTACACCACTTGTTGTCTGTTAGACAGAAAAGCAGATATCCATTTGTGAAGGGGTCCTGAGATGCCATAGGATATTAGTTTTAGGAGAAGTTTATCGTGTACTACTGAGTCAAAAGCTTTGCAGAAGTCTTTTAAGACTGTTGGACTTCAGTTCCCAGAATTCCTCAGCCAATCCTGTTGAGGAACTTTAAGATGGGTGGACTTCAGTTCCCATAATTCCTCAGTCGTATTGAAGAATTGTTAAGACAGGTAGACTCCAATTCCCAGAATTCTTTAGTCGTATTGAAGAACTTTTAAGATGGGTGGACTTCAATTCCCAGAATTCCTCAGCCAGCTAGGCTGGGAATTCTGGGAGCTGAAGTCCACCCGCCTTAAAGTGGCCAAGTTTGGAGAGCCCTGCGCTAGAGACCAATATATGTGGATTTCAAGGGCCGGAATAGCTCAGGTTGTAAGGAGCCTGTTATTAGAACACAGTAGCCTGCAATTACTGCAGGTTCAAGCCCGGCCCAAGGTTGACTCAGCCTTCCATCCCTTATAAGGTAGGTAAAATGAGGACCCAGATTGTTGGGGGGGCAATAAGTTGACTTTGTAAATATACAAATAGAATGAGACTATTGCCTTATACACTGTAAGCCGCCCTGAGTCTTCGGAGAAGGGCGGGATATAAATGTAAAAAAAAAACAAAAAAAACCTCCCAGAATTCCCCAGCCAGTCTGTCCATTATAGTCCTAAATTGAGATGGTCGCAAAACGCATCACCCATGTGACTGAGGCAATCTTATGTCCTTTTTGTGGTGGTCATTAAGCGAATGCCACAATCGTTAAACAATCTTGTTGACTATGGAGCGTTTTACCCCAAACCAGAAGTAAATACTAGTTTTTGTCAAAAATGTCATGAAACATGACATGAAATGATCACAGGACATCACAACTGCAGGATGGTTGCTAAATGCCCAACGTACGTTCATATGACCAAACGGGCAGCCATTGGAACTCAAGTCGTAAGTATCCTGAGCCAGGTCCGTCCCAACTTTGAACCGTCGCTAACCGACAGGTTGTAAGTTGAGAAACTGCGTCTTATTAAATGAGTCTTCTGAAGGGTTATAAAATGCCTTTTCCTTCTTCATAAACCTCAGTCGGAAAAAGGTGCAAACCAAACCATTGTTAAATGACAAGATATATCAGTCTATCTGCTGTTGAACCTGGTCAAATTATGGTTTATGCCTCCCCACCCCTCCTATTTTAGACAGGTGAGTTTTCTTGGGCAGATTATGTGGTCTGCCATTACTTCCTTCCCAGGGCTGAGAGCGATGGACTGGCCCAAGGTCACCCGGTTGGCTTTGTGCCTAAAGATGAGATTCGAACTCGGGCCTAACAGTTTCTAGCCTGATCATTTACCACTTTTAATGGCCGAGTGCATGTGAACCCATCCATCGGGGTTTACATAAACTATGCATAAAACTATAAATCATGGCTTAAAGAGGAATTTAGACCAAGGAAAACTCGGGCTTCTCCGTTGCAAAAAGTGCCTCGATGAAGCAAGGGAGTAAAAACAGCCGAGCGGACGATCGCGATCCCGGATTCGCCTCTATAGACACGTTACTCAAGTTTCCTCGTTCACTGCACGCCCGAAGCGGAGAAAATGGCCGCGTTCCGACGACCCGCCAAACCCCCGAGTTCCCCAACCCCGCTTTAGAGCTCGAAGCCATGGCTGTCGACAAGGGAGTAGGGAAGGCGGCCTCGGACCCGCTCCTTCCTCCGCCTTGGAAGCGCCGCCGCTCCGCCCGCCCTGAACGCTCCGGAACGCGTGAAGCCACAATGAGCGGGAGCTTGGAGCCCTCTGAGCACGTGCAGAGTGCCGAACGCTCCGGAGCCTCCCCTGGCCGGCGCTCGGGGCTCGTCCAGCCAATGGCAGCCAGCCCAGCCTCTCCCGCGCCCGGGTAGCCAGCGCCCCCTTGCCAAGCGGAGAGCCGGAGCGCGGCCGAGCGGGTGAGTGGCCGGGGACCGAGCCGGGTGGCCCAGCTTCTCCTCCGGCCCGGCTCCGCGGCTCCTCTCTTCTCCCTTTCCGCCTCCGCCGCGGCTTTTCCCTCTTTCCCCTTTTCCCTTTGCTCGCTTGCCCCGCTTCCTCCGCGGCCTTTGTTCCCCGGGCCCCCAACGGGTCTCCCGATGCTGGGAAGGAGGAAGAGGAGGAGGAGGAGGGGGAAGAGAAAGGCGATCGGCAAGCGGGGTTGGCTTAGGCGGCCGCTTGGCCACCGGCAGGGAAAGACTCCCCCCCCCCCAAAAAAAGAGAAGAGCCCAGAGGCCGTGCAACATGGGGCCTGTGGCTAACAGCATGGTGGTGGGAGGTGGGGAGGGGGGTGGGCTTAGGGTTGTGGACAAAGAGACGGCAGGGGAGGAAGAGGGCGGGCGGGGAGGGCAAAAGGCTCCCTTCGGCATTCTCTCCTTTGAAGAAGGGGTGGGTGGGAAAAGAGGGAGGGGCGGCGGTTTGGGGAGGGGGGCTGCCCGGGGGGGGGGGCTTGCCGCGGAGGGGAGCTGTGGGGCAGTAGGGGCGAGTGGGTGATATCCCGCAAAAGGGAAAGCTTGCTTTCGCCGACGCGCGTGGTTGGCGGCAACAGGTTCGCTGGGACGCGAGTGTGCCGGGGGTGGCGATTCCGAGTGGCGTTCCTCACTTGAGGACTGGCTCCTTAAGCGTTCAGGGTCCTCCGCAAAAGCCCATGCTGGTTTGTTTCGCCCTATGTGGAGTTATTGTTTTATAACGGGCCGTGCAGGAAGGAGGAGGAAGGAAGGGATGAGTGGGTGGGTGGAAGCCCACCTCTGGATTTTTTTGCGGGGGTGGGTGGGATGTAAGCCAGAGGACAGGCTGTGCCCCACAGCAGAGAGGGTTCCTGGGTAGGCTGGCATAGAGGCTGGGATGGTGAGGCCAGAGATGAGGAGCGAATGAGATGGATGAACGTGCAGCTTTTTTAGGGGAGCCCTTAAAAGTGGGGGGGGGGATCTGTTGAGAAGCAATCATGGGACACCAGAGCCCAGCATGCACAGCCGCTTGCTGCCGGTGCTGCTTTTCTCAAAAGTTGGGTTTTCTCGTTTGAAAGAACCTGACAAAAAGTAGACGCGGGGCACAGTCTTTACATTTGCTTGTCAAGAAGTGCTGTGCGGCAACTTGCAATAGGTAGCATCTTGGTAACTTGCAATAGGTAGCATCTTTCCCTTGCCAAGTGAGTAACTACTACCTCCCGCTGCTGGTTGAAGGAGTCTGGATGGATGGTAGCTAACCCGTTAGGCAAAAACTCCAGCTTTACACGGCCAGGTATTGTCTGGCCTGCAGTGTGTTTGTCAACGGCTGCCGCACAATTATCCCCATTTTACACAAAATCTTAGCAGATAAGTCCTTGAGCTGCGACCCGCAGCAGAGCCCAAAATTTATGTTGCTAAATGAAACCCTTGTGGAGTGAATTTTGCCCCCGTTTTATGACACTTCCTGCCGCGTTTGTGAAGTGAATCGCTGCCATCGTTAAATTAGTAACCTGGTTGTGAAGGGAATCTGATTTCTCCATTGGCTTTTGCTTTTGTCAGAAGGACGCAAAAGGGGATCATGCGACTCTGGGACACCGCAACCGTCATATAAATTTGAGTCGGTTGCCAAAGCATCCGAATGTAAATCCCGTGACCGTGGAGGGATGCTGCAACGATCATAAGTGTGACAAATGTTCCTCAGTCACTTTTTTCAGTGCCGTTGTAACTTCAAGACGGTCGCTAAATGAACTGTTGTAAGTCGTGGACGACCTGTATTGCAGCAGGGGTTGGGAGCGGAGAGACCAGGAGTGTGGGATTTATTTATTTTTGCAGACCAAGAGGCAAACAAACTGTCTGCTGGTTAACCTTGGCGCGTCCGTCAAACATTGTGGCGGAAACCATCTCCATTTATTTGACTCCGCTTTTTCTCAACTTTTCCGTGGGGAAAAAGAAAATTTCATGTGTTAAAAAAAAAGACGTGCAGGGGATTTTAAGGGAAGGTGAACTGAGGAAGCGAAAGGGGGAGAAAAGCGAGAGGCAACTTAGAAAAGCTTTGGTGAAAAAGAAAACATTAGGACAACCCCCCCCCCAAACCTAGATCCCTAGCTTCCCCCCCCCTTTCTTCCCTTAAAGAGCCAGTGTCCCTTTGGCGTGAGAAACTCCGCCTCCTGTTTCCCGGCGTGCCTTGCAGGGAATAGGAAAGAGAAGGAAGGAAGGAAACTCCTGAAGTGGGAGGGAAGAAAAGTAAGTACAGTACAGCGTCCAGAATTCAGTGGAAAGGATTTGAAGACGGGTGTGGGGTGAGAGGCAAGACTGAAGAAGTGTTGGAGTGGGGGACCCACAAAGGAAAGGTTACTGAGGATGTTTGGGGATGCGAAGCTGGAAAAGGAGAGATTTTGATGCTGTTCACATCTGTTATCATTCCAGAGATTGGTTCAGGATAGTTCCCATATATACATATACACACACACACTTGAAAAAAATGTTAGCTCCTCCTGAAGTGCATTTACTGAGCAAGACACATTATTCCATTAGTGGCAGGATTTACTAAGAGGCTGTGGCTTTGGGGGGAAGCTGCAATGGAGCCAGTTTCCCATGAATTTTGACTTCAGGCACCTCATTTCCTCCTGTCATTTAAAGTGGCATTAATTGCCCCATTATTTCCATATTATCTGTGTGCTAAGTTGAAGCCATCTGTTTTTTCCATGGCTATTAAAGTGAAATTGGCTCTTCAGTCTGATTAGCACAATGGGGCCGGCACTGCATTTCGTTCCGATTTATTACCTCTCCAGGTTTTAAGTTCCTGGGTTATATAAATTACTGGCCTTTGAAACACCATCAGTTCCTCCAAATAGATTTTTCAGATAAAAAGCTTCCAACAAATTTCGGAGAATGCAGAAAGAATACTAATAGGTGGGCTTTAGCAAAGGAATGTGTGTTTGTGAATAATAAGCTGGAACTCAACACTTTTGCATCTTTTTCTATAGCAGAATTGAAATAAAAGGCCTACTTTTCACCTGCGTGCATAATTTGATTAATCAAGGTCCAATAAGCCAAATTAGAAGCTGTAGTTTATAAATTAGTATACATTGAATGTTTCATGCTTCATGTTAAGCCAAAACTGCTCACATTTTTAGCTTGGGAGCGACACGAAATCTCTGGTACTGTGTTAACACTGATGGTACACAAAAATATTTTTTGCTCCAGAAACCTGTTAAGATTACGATTATACCTCTCTATATACATAATCTCTATGTTCTCTCTCTAATATTAATAAGCGGAACTTAAAGCAGAGTTTTCCATTCACATGACCTGGGAGATTCTTGGCCAAGTATAAATATGATGTTAATTGCAAATCCATACGAGGGAAGAGAAAGATGAGCGGCTGTAAATGCCTTTTCAGTCTGGCATAGAAACCAAAATAATTAGGAGATACACTGTTTAGAAAAGAGGCTCTGGTAATGCAGAGAAGTAAGTAGTTTGGCAAGAAGTAAGCAGGGCCTGGATGGAGCCACTTTGGACAATAAGAGGTTCATGTGACACAGTTTCTCTGGATCTTCCTTCTGTCAACTGTCAAAACAACTCTAGCTGAAGCCATTCTTTACTTGGCTTCGTTTCTAATTTGCTGTGCATATTTCGGAGGCAGATTTGAAGAATGTAGAACGTTTTCCTCTACAGTGCCAGACATAACAGCCATAAGGCTCATGAGAACCAAGGTCAGCTCAATATGCCCTAGCAAGGGCAGGAGGGAGTGATGAAGTCATCGCCTGCTTGGTTGCTTAACGTGACCTGTCACCCGTGGGTGGGTAGGTGGGCAATATCTATTCTTCCATCATACCAAAGCGCGGGAATGATTCAGAGGTGGTTTCACCTTTGAACGTGCCGATACGATGCGCCCAATAAACAGGATCTTTGAGAAAAGCCACAGCCTCAGAGTCTTTTGAATGGATCGGGAGCATTACTCAGAACCATGACAAGCCAACCGATAGATTGCTGGGTCTCGACGCCATGTCCTCTTTCTGACCGAGCAATAGTTTTCGATTTTTTTTTTAAAGAAGAGCACACAATTATGCGAGCTGTAACTTGTAGACTTAAGTTGCAGTGCTTGGGCGCTGGGTGGTGAGCAGAGAGAGAAAAAATGGACTTAAGGTATTACATTAAAAGGTGCTCGCCTTTTCTCTAAAATTCTCTTCTTTAGCCTTGCCTCGTTTATTTACTACTTAACATGCTGCATATTTTTTACGTTTTCCCCTATAATTGATGCATTTTTTTGCTCTTTTCCTTTTCTTCCCCCTCTGCTCCAGCTCTTCTGAAAAGCCCGCAGCTGATTCCCAAAGAGAAGAAGACTTCTTGACCGCCGCAGCCATGCCCTCCAATAAGGACGCCTCTGGCTGCCTCGGCTCACCGCCAGGTTTGATCTGCTTGCCGCCCATCTCTGAAGACCTCCAGCTGGTGTGGACCCAGGCGGCCCAAACGAGTGACCTGGACGGTAACCAGCACCTGCTGCAGACTTTCAGCTATTTTCCCTATCCCAGCCTTTCCGACCTGGCTTTGCTCTGCCTGCGTCACGGCCTGCACATGGAGAAGGTGAAGGCTTGGTTCATGGCGCAGCGGCTGCGCTGCGGCATCAGCTGGAGCGCCGAGGAAATCGAAGAGACTCGGGCTCGCCTCATCTATCACCAGGACCAGCTTCACTTTAGTTGCCTGCTTGCTGGCAATGAGGGCGACTCCTGGCACCAGACTTGTAAAAGCCCTTCGTACCACCACCAGCAGCAGCTAGCTCCCCACTCCCTGCACTACTCCGCTAAATATCCAGAGAACCAGCAACCACTTGTAACCTCCTTAAATCATTGTAGTACGGCTCCAGGGACAAAAGAACTCGGGACGATCGCTCAGGACATTTGGAAACTGCAGGAAAACACCCCGTCATCCCACTATAAGAAACCTCAGGAACATTTTGAACCTTCAGGGATCATGATGAATTTTCAAAATACCAAAGAGACCATTTCCAGTGCTTATCCACCCATCACAAGCCTCGGCCTGGATTATAATCTCCCGGATTCTAACACGATGGCCTGGAACTTCCCCACGGCATCCCAACTGCCTGCCGAAATCATCACGCCTGCCATTAACGGTGGGCACCACCCGGTAATTCTTCCACTCGGTTCTTCGGTGAAAGTCGCCCCATCCTCCTCGAAAGTTACAACCAGCGTCGCGGACCGTCAAAACCATCAGCACTCTGTCAGCGACCAGCAGACTTCTTTGCCAGAGGTTTTACGGAAGCCTAGGCGGAAGACGAAGGAGCAACTGGATTTGTTGAAGGCCTTCTTCCTTCACCGGCAGTGGGCCAGGAGAGAGGATTATCATCAGTTGGAGCAAGTAACCGGGTTACCCCGGGCAGAGATCATCCAGTGGTTTGGAGACACACGTTACGCCCTGAAGCACGGTCAGCTGAAATGGTTCCGGGACAATGCAGGGCAGAGTCCAGAGCCCGCTTCCTCAGGTGGACCTCCTCCTCCCCAGCCATGCACAAATCCTCCGGACATGAGCCCCCTGGAACAGTATTGGGCCACCCACGCACAGCTGCAGGAGGATGACTTGCCAATGCTCTGCCGCCAATCGGGAATGAGTGCAGAGCAAGCATTGGAGTGGTTTCACTCGCACTTGCCGGCGCCATGCGAGGTGGAGGTGTGTCTCGGGGATGACGACGACGAGGTAGACGAAGAGGTGGCGGCTGCGATGATGAAGGCGGAAGACGAAGACTATGACGAAGAAGAGGACGTGGAAGAGGAGGAGGATGAAGACTGAAGGACTTTTGTGCGGATGCTGGAGAGTTTTGGACTTCTCTGAGGAGCAGGTGGAAGGATCAGAGAGACAGATTAGTAAATCCTGGGATCCAGGTTTCTGTCCCAACTGTTTCCTGCTGGTAGCAGTGACCCGCATCACTTATGTTCGAGATTCTAGAATGGTTTTTTTCTCCCTTTGAGCCACTGAATTTAAAAACAAAACTAGTTTTGTTTCCATTCAGTGTTTATCAAGGCAGAATCACAATGGTATAAAGATGGGGGTTTCCAACCCTTCAGATGCGAGTGCCGTAATATATAAATGCCTTCAGCAATCCGCTGGGTCTCCAATGATTTCTTGAAAAAACTTCAGAGAATTAACTTTGGTTAATCACATTGTTTTGGTTTCATATTGTTGCCTCTATAATAATTTAGAGGAAATTTTTTCCTTAATAATTATAGATTTGTTGTATAGGTCACTAAACCCTGGAGCCCAACAATTGCCTAATTTTATTACCTTTTCTAAGGCTTCGAATACAGATATTTTTCATTTACGCTTGGATGTATCTGTCTTGATTCTGTTTCTTCCAATTCATTTATTTTTTTATTTGAGATTTAGAAACTGGACCGTTCATTATCAGAGTTGCAGAGATCTGGCAACTCCACTCTTTCAAATTCCATAAAAGCCATATATAAGATTTAACTGGTCTAAGCTCACATACCAACTATATTTTCCCGAGTAAATGAACAGTTAAAGTCGTTATTTGTTTGTTGGTGCTTATGTTTTGTTTTTATAAGCCAGTTCTTTGAAATCAGAGAAATGTAGAAGACAAACTAAGGCTATATTTCCTGTTTTCATGCCTTCAAGATATGTTGGAACTAAAAAATGTTAGTTTCTAGACTGGTACTTAAGGTGGTGATTGTAGCTGTTACATTCAAATCGATATTTCGTCATTTATCTTCCATTTTCATTCTCTCCTTTATTTAATTTTTTTTTTTCGGAATGACTTCTAACATCTGCTCTTGGTGGTCTTCTTTATCATGTGATTCATATCATTTCTCTTAGCTGCTCTGTTTTCTTTTCCTTGTTCCGTTAGTGCCTTGATTCACCAGCTTTCCCTGTCATCCAGTTTTTCCATTCAAGTCATATATCTGGTCTGTGCTAGTTGGTTGATATAGTGAATTCAATGCCAGTTAGAGATATTGTAAGATAACAAGATTGGTTTCTTGCAGAAGAAGTGCAAACACTCCTAAATGCTTGGTTATCTTCCATTTGTCAAACTGTCATTGCCCTCAGATTGACGGGGAAAATAAAACCCATACATTCTGAGAATAGCTTTTGAGATTATTTTGAAAGGAAGTAAAGAGGAATTTGGAAGTTTGTGAAAGTATGAAGAGGTAGGAGACTAGACAGAGATTAATCATCTGTACTTTTAAAATTTCTATTTATTAAATACCATTTTCATTTTTTTAAAATAGAATCTTTACAAAAATATTCTGCAGGCAAGAGAATTTAAAAGTACTGAAATAAGCTAAACAACCTTAGATAAAGAGAAAGTGGTACATGGATTATGCCGGATTTAGTGAAATGTTCAAAGGCTGTAACTTGTCAAAGATAGAACTGAATTGAATAATTTTGATTTGTGGATTGGTTACTTAATAAACTGAATGAGTTAATAGATAATTATGTTCAGTAAATTATATTGTCTTTTTCCTCTTTCTAAGTATAGTCTTTTTAAAGGCTTATCTGCTTTGTTTCAGTTTGCGAAACAACATTGGTTGCAAATACAATAATCCTACATTATGAGCAACCTGGGTCAAATTGTTTGAATATTTATTTCATTTTGGAAGTACACAAAGCATTTTAGCTCAGAGAACATACAATGTAATACATTTTCTTAGCATCATAGTCACAAAGTAAGATTGGAGCTGGACCCACAGGTTACTTAATGGGCTATAATTGACACTTAAAACACCATGTATGATAATGCTACTGCAGAGCTCACTTGCTACGTTTAGCCATTTTCCTCTAAAGACTTTATAGGGATTTGTTTTAAAATCATGTCACATATGCTAAGTGCCCTAAATATACTTTGCCTTGTATAATAATTTTTATTTATTTACTACGATTCATACACCAGTCGGCTTCAAGCAACTGTGAATGTCTTATTTCAAGTCACCAAAAAATTTTTTAAAAGAATTTTAATCAAAACAGGGTCTCCTAATGGCATCACTCAATTACTAATGGATTGCTTTTTAATCAGGTTCAAATATTCAGAAGAGTTATACTGCAGGAAATCTGCACAGAAGAGTCTATCTTGAATCTAACATTAGGATGATGTTTAAGAACACAGCTGCTTTGGTCATCCCCATTATTGCTGATGGATTTGGCTGACGGATGGAAACCTGGGGAAAAGTGCAATTAACTAGTTGTGTGGAACCAGTCTTCCCACTTTAGAACTGCATTAAATTCTGATCACTATTTAGTTTGCTCAGCAAAATTACATTCTAATTTCTGATAACAGCAAGTAATGTATTTCTAACATGCTACACTTTTAGTTTAACAGAAGACATGGGGAATGAGGGAAAAATTGGGACTTTGTTCCTTTGGGTGCTGCCGTTAAGATTTCTAAATCGTAAAGCTGGGACTTAAACAAATTTGTTTTAACACCACAAAAAAAGTCAGTATTATTACATCTTGCTGGCAAGAGTGATGAAAACTAGAGCCGCGGTGGGGGGTAGGAGGAGAGTGATAATTTCACCTGGCTATGGATTACATTCATCATCTTTCACAAAGCTGTGTCATGTAACATATTTATTTATTTATTATTTAGATTTTTATACCGCCCTTCTCCCGAAGGACTCAGGGCAGTATGAAAGGGTGAGAATGAAGAATCCATGCGGGTCTCACTTACCTGTGGGGAAAGGATGGTGTAGAGTGAGGTGTGAATCTCAGCTGAGAATGACAGAAAAGGAAAAGCAATTGGAATGAGTGAAGCTTTTCTTAGTATGAACTATCTGTCTACAAGTCTACGGATTCTCAGTCATCCAGGTCATGGTTGTACCAATGGTGCTTTTTCAGGAGGCAACTGGACTTTCTTGTTTTTTTTTTCTTTTGAAGACGTTTCTCTTCTCATCCAAGAACCTTCATCAGCTCTGACAGGATAGTGGGGAATGGAACCGTGACCTGGATGACTGAGAATCTCTATAGACTTTTAGCTACACAATTTGGGATGAATGTCTTAAGGTGGTGTGGGAATAGGAATGGATTTTCAGAGGGAAAACTGCAGACTACAGGAACCAGAAGCACCACTCAGGTGACCCTGAGGATACAGATAAATCTCCAAGTGGCCTCAACGGCTCTCTAAAAAGGATGCAAATAACCAGCTGTCTTGCAAGGAATATAAATCCTTCCATTCCCCACCGTCCGGTCAGAGCTGAAGAAGCTTCTTGGATGAGAAGCAAAAAGTCTTTAAAAGGAAAAAAAACAAGAAAGTCCAGTTGCGTCCTGAAAAAGCATCTTTGGGACTACCTGCCTGCAATCTAACTTTTACCTGTAGGGGGTGCTGTCTTTCAGCACTGTGGTCAGGAACAGAAGCACCTATTGGATCTGTAAAAATGAAAGCAATAGGAAACAAACTGAACAGGAGGGCAAGTTTTGTGCACGTTAGTGAATTTTGGCATGTGTATGTTACGCTAAGCCTTAATTTGTCTAACCATTCTGGAATATATAATGCCAGGGTTAAAAATTGCACAATATACTTTGAGCAGACTGGTAATGTCAGTGGGGAAAGAAAAGAGGACTTTTCTAGGAAAAAGTGAGGGCGATTAGGATAAAGGTTTAATTTTACTTAAAAGAAAATACAGTATAGCTGATGTGATTATTCTTTGTGTATGGTTCCCCTTCTGTTAACTTTAAACAGTACTATTCAGTGACAACTTGGGTGGGGGGATCATTCAAGCTAAATCCAATGCTTTGTAGCTAGTGGGCCTTAGATGTTATTATTATTTACAAATCATTAGAAGCCAAATTCACGTAAGGAACTAGATCACAACCAAAAGTAGTGTGATACGACACAAAAACTCTACAGAATAAACATATATTCGCCAAAGAGGAACAACTTTCCTCACCGGGAAAGATGCTGAGGTTGAAGTATGGAGTTTCTCGTGGCTGCCCAGGGTTATTAGCACTCTGACTTAGTCTCGCCATCGGAGTTTGAAGACTGAAGACATTGAAACTGGGGGTGTGGGAAGTGGAAGGAGAGGCCCTATGGAGGAAGGAGGGTGGCAGAAGTCCTGATTATTGTGGAAGACAACACTAAATGCTTTTAGACTTACACTGTATAAACTATATGTAAGGAGCACCATTATCAAGGCCCCGCCCCACTTCTCTGACTCACCTGTAGAATAAGCTCTGCATGGAGGCTGAAGACGGAGTGGCTGCCAAATAGAATGTAAAGGTGTTACATCTGGAATGAATGATGGACAGCACATGGAAAGGTGACAGGAAGTTTTAAAGGTAGGCATGTGGGAAAAGAGTATTGTAAGGTGAGGAGGAGATCAAATAGAAATAGAAATTTTCACAAGAAATTCTGTTCCAAATAATAAACTGTGGAACGATGCTTGTCTGTAGAAATGAAATCCTGGAAGAGTCTTGATTTTATTTCCTTTGGTTTTGTTGCCCGGAATCTAAATACGGCAGAAATTTACTTGTTTGTTGACAGTTTACACTTCTTACCATTCGCAGAGACCGCCGGGGTCGTTCTCGTGGTTCTCGTGGTATGCTGAATAAAGGGGGAGAAAAGTTTAAAGGGATTTTCATGTATTTAATCTCATTTGTATAGTGACTCGGAGCAGCGTACAACAAAGCTAAGAACAGTGACTAAATATATAAAACTATTACACAAATATTAAGATATAGATATAGATATAGATATGGCCAGATGGAGGGATGTTAATGGAAAAAAGGTACTGAAAGGGCAACAATTAAAATATTCAGAAACACCTTAGAGGTAAACATCATTCATTGTTCTTTGTTGCAGATAAACCAGTTTGGGGATTTGGGGCTTTTAGGCTTCCCCAATGAAACCTCCTTTTCAACCATATTATTGCTATGGAAAAGCTGCCATGTGCAGCTAAACAGAAGGAAGAGCCCAGAATGTTTTATGTCCGAAAACAGCTTTTATTTTGGGCAGATGGCATCAGTGGAATTTTATTTTCAAAACTACTTCAAATAACTGCACGAAACAAAGCAGTCTTGTCTATCCGTGGTTTCACTTTCCCAGGAAAAGAAAAAGCAACGGCAGAAACTAACCTGCCAGCTTGGTGGATGGCTGACTCTGGAAGAAATGGAATCCATAGAAGATGAGCGGCTGAGAAAAGAGGCACAATACGTCAAGGAGGTGTCACTAGTACAACCTGAAAGCTAAATCTGCAGATCAATGCTCAGTACCTTTATGTGGTCTTTTTAAGTATAATAATCAAATTTTGCTGTAAGGGAGATAGACGGAAGGGACCATAGTCGCAGCAAGGAGATTCAAAGATATGGAAACACTTATTTCACTTAGAATATGCATACCATGGTATATAGGCAGCCACTTGTCTGAAATAGTACAAGGTCTCCTCTTGAGCAGGGGTTTGGACTAGAAGACCACCAAGATTCCTTCCAGCTCTATTCTATTCTGAATTCCAATTTTTCGAAGAAAACACTGTTCCTTCTCTTCAATTCTGAGCAAGTTTCTAAAAACTATGCAATCTTTCAGGATCTGGAGCACATTTAAAAGAGTGGTTGCCATGGGAAACTCAGCTCAAAATATCCTTTGCCAGAAAACCAACTAGCTCTTCGGGATATTTTTCCCATCCAACTGGGACTTTTTGTGTGGACCCCAGATACTTGGGTCCACACCCAAGTAGAATGGAGCATATTTTTGCTGGCTTATTTCCATATTTGACAGTTTTTACAAAAAAGAAAAAACTAACAACCTGTCCAAGGAGTTTTTAATAGAAACTATTAACAGTGTGAATCACCCCTAACTGGAAAAAACAAACAAACATTTACCTGACCACCTCACTGGAGCGCTGGAAAATTGGTTGTGGTGTAACTGCAAAGTATGAGATAGTTATTATGTAGTCATGGTTAACTCTGCTAGACATAATGTTGGCCTGAGATAACAAGAAACCTGATACTTGGATATATCCGTCCATATCTTACATTGTCCTCAGAGATCCAAGCAAACATCCATGTAGTTCCATCCACGCATGTATCTACGCACACACAAAATATTACCCTGGACCAAGAGAAGTGATTCAGGATCCTTAGCTCTCTCTTACCTGTCTGTGACGGAGGAGTGATGGCAATCGGCCTTGGGGTGCCATTTCTGCATCAAATGGAAATTAGTTTGATCAGTTAGGATAAATCCTCCCCACCCACCCCTCAACACTGGGGTTTTTCTTCGCCGTGTGTTTTCAGTGCTGGCCTATGATGGTTCAAAACCCAGGTCCCTCATTTTGCCACGGAGATCTCTTACAGTACTGCCTCTATTTCATGGGCTGCTGATCCTGATTGAATGTTTCCAAAGGACAGAACAGACCTACTGACCTGCTACCCTGGTGCTGCCTGGGAAAAGCCTGTTGAGAGACGAAGGGAAGGTTTGGGGGACAACAGTTGGGCCCCTAACATCGAAGAGGTTTGATTTACTCTCTCCTCAAAAAATAAAGCAGAAGAATGCGTCCAGAAATATTTCATTAGAAGAGTCCTCCACTCCTCCACTTGCAACAAAATACCTTATTCCATCAGACTTGAAATTTTGGGCTTAGAAAATTTAGAACTATGCCGCCTTTGGTATGACCTAAGCATAGTTCATAAAATCATCTGCTACAATGTCCTACCTGTCAATGACTACTTCAGCTTCAACCACAAGAATACACAAGCACACAACAGAACCACTTAAACTGAACCACTCCAAATTTGATTGCAGAAAATACAACTTCAGTAACAGAGTGATCAATGCCTGGAATGCACTACCTGACTCTGGTTTCTTCCCCAAACCCCCAAAACTTTAAGCTTAAACTGTCTACTGTTAACCTCACTCCAATCCTAAGAGGTCTGTAAAGGGCATGCATAAGAGCACTGGTGTGTCTACCGTCCCTGTCCTAATGTTCCCTTTAATTGTATTTATTTTACGTATTCAGTTCATGCTTATACTTATATACATTATCTAATACCTACTCGACAAATAAATAAAATAAAAATAAATTTTTAAAAAAAGAGCAGTAGTCATTGCTGCCAGCAGAGGGTGACAAGAAACCAAATAAGGGAAAATATAATTGTTTCCACCAAACTTCTTACCTTCAGGTTAAAGTACTTCTTCTTCAGTTCCCTATTTTCCTTCTGTACAGCCTCTAGTTCTCTACATATGGAAGTGGCAGGCAGGAGAAACAGAAAGCGGGTAATAATAATATGCCTTGATGCTTTAGAGCCCACTAGAGAACACTTCAGCAGCGATGAGAATAAAGGCAGGAGGGCTGCCTCTGGGGCCATGCAAGCTATTAGTTTTACTTCACAAATTATCAACATGTTTTAACATTTAATGGCTGATATCAGAAGGGAGCAGTAGCCTGGAGCCTTCTTTAGAAAATAATATAAATCCTATTTGCTTGCCCCAGTTTTTATCACCCATCAAAAATAAAACAAGTGTTTCTTTTTTTCCACCAATTAGGACAACTGAAGGATATTTCCAACTTACTCAATAACTTTCTTTTGGTGAAGAGAGGAGAGGAAAGAATGGCTTTCTGGATATATGAACTGGGAAAAAATGCTTTAAGCATTTTAATTATACAGCTCAGAGGAGGGGGTTGAGTTAAGAAGGCACAATGGACCTTTGATCAACCAGTAATGTTCTTAACTGAGTGACACTATGAAAACTAGATCTTGTAAAGTTAATCATATTAACTTTACTAATCCCTACAGATAAAACTAACAGGCTGTATTCATAGAGTAGGCCAAGCAGGTAAACAAAAGACCTAGCAACTGCATTTTCACAACCCCTTAACCTTATTTTGAATCTTAGTTAGGTTCTCTTTGTGGCTTAGGGTGCTGTATGAAGCAGCTTATTTGGTGCTTTAGCATGTTCAGTGTATTATATGTCCCCCCTCAGATAATAGGATAATTTAATATACTGTGTTGTGCAGACACATTTATACTGTTTTCCACTCTTATATGAACACAACCTGCATATCTCACTTTTCCTGGATAGTTAGTTTGTGGAGAGCTTGCTGGAGGGCTCCTTCGGCTTTTGTAGCATTATTTTTGTAGAAAGAGACCAGCAGGTCCATCTGGCTCTTCTGGAATGTCCATACCTAGAAAGAAGACCAGAAGGCACGAGTAGAAGTGGATTTCAAGGAAATTCAGCGTCTGGTCTCATGACTAACTCATTTAGGGATATAAGAAGCAGCATGTGTGGAACCTTTTAAGTCCAGGTACCTCACTCAGAGCAGAAGACATCTCCTGTATATGGATTCTACACGACCAATCCCTACAAATCACAGTAGGCTTGCGATAGGAAATCTTTGGCATTCTGAATATTATTCAGATCTTTTTTTCCCATAGTTTTATTAATTTATAATATGACGTACGAAAAGAATACAAAAGCAGATATTAGGTAAATTAGAAAAGGAAAAAGGGAAGTGGCTAGTGGGGGAAAAGCAAGGGAAACAGAAAAAAAAAGGCGTTGACTTCCAACTCCTTTGGTGCAGTAAAATAAGGCATTAATATTATTCAAATCTAACTCCCATATGTTTCAACTAGGATGGTCAGCAGTGATTGATGGGAAGATTGGTCCAATGACATCTTAACATAACATAACATAACATAACATCAGAGTTGGAAGGGACCTTGGAGGCCTTCTAGTCCAACCCCCTGCCCAGGCCAGAAACCTTGGACCAATCAAGTCCAATGATGGACTAACCAAAACAAATTTCTTATGTGTCCAATCACACTTGGCCAATAACAAATTCTATTCTATTCTATTCTATTCTATTCTATTCTATTCTATTCTATTCTATTCTATTCTTTCCTAGATTGGAAGTCTCTGCTCAGTCTCTGCTCAGTCACTCATGCCTTGATCACCTCTCTTTTAGATTGCCACAATGTTGCTAAGAGTTGACAATCATTTGATGACACATAATTATTTTGCTGTATTTAAAGCTACTCTTCCAGATAGATAGATAGATAGAATTTTTTATTGGCCAAGTGTGATTGGACACACAAGGAATTTGTCTTGGTGCATCTGCTCTCAGTGTACATAAAAGAAAAGATATGTTAATCAAGAATCATAAGGTACAACACTTAATGGTAATCATAGGGTACAAATAAGCATTTAGGAAACTATCAATATAAATCGTAAGAATACAAGCAACAAAGTTACAGTCATAAAGTCATAAGTAGAAGGAGATGGGTGATGGGAACGATGAGATGATTAATAGTAGTGCATATTTAGTAAATAGTTTGAGTGTTGAGGGAATTAGTTGTTTAGCAGAGTGATGGCATTCAGGAAAAAACTGTCCTTGTGTCTAGTTGTTCTGATGTGCAATGCCCAAAGCGTCGTTTTGAGGGTAGAAGTTGAAACAATTTATGTCCAGGATGCGAGGGGTCAGTAAATATTTTCAGAGCCCTCTTTTTGACTCATGCAGAATACAGGTCCTCAATGGAAGGCAGGTTGGTAGCCACTGTTTTTTCTGTTTTAATTATCCTCTGAAGCCTGGGTCTGTCTTTTTGGATTGCAGAACCAAACCAGATAGTTGTAGAGGTGCAGATGACAGACTCAATAATTATGATTACAACTCAGTTTGTAATCTATAGGGCTTGAGGTCTTGTTGTCTATAGGATCACCTTCTCTGAGTGGCTTATGCCTACTCAATAAGATCACAGACTCTTTCTGAATGTTTTATGAGAAGAAGGACTAGGGGAGACATGATAGCAGTGTTCCAATATCTCAAGGGTTGCCACAAAGAAGAGGGAGTCAAACTATTCTCCAAAGCACCTGAGGGGCAGGACAAGAAGCAATGAGTGGAAACTAATCAAGGAGAGAAGCAACTTAGAACTAAGGAGAAATTTCCTGACAGTGAGAACAATCATTAAGTGGAACAACTTGCCTGCAGAAGTTGTGAATGCTCCAACACTGGAAATTTTTAAGAAAATGTTGGATAACCATTTGTCTGAAATGGTGTAGGGTTTCCTGCCTGGGCAGGGGGTTGGACTAGAAGACCTCCAAGGTTCCTTCCAACTCTGTTATTATGAATCCCATTTCTTAAGGCACATCATTTTCAGGGACCTAGCTGACCTCCTTCTCTGGAGCACCATTTCTCCTGAGATCAAATTGTTTCCCACCCTTTTTTGGTGTGTGTGTGTGCGTGGAGCCCTTGGAAATAAAATTGTAATAATAGTCACTGTCCTGATATGGATTGTGCTCCTTAGGGTACTGATGGTTTGTTTTGCTATTTATTTTATTACTGATCTTTATTGTGTGTCCTTTGTTTTATAAGACGTCCAGTGCCTCACCTGAATTACAACTGGCAAAGAAATGGCAGTAATGGCACAGTGCCTATCTAGAGGGTTGACTATCTGGGCCTTAATGAAATGGTGAATGGAGAAGGGAAAGGAAGGAAAGGGTAGGCAAAGGACAAGGGCCAAAGTCCAAAGGGTTGACTTTATTTGGCCAAGTGTGATTAGACACACAAGGAATTTGTTTCCAGTGGAGAGGGAGGTTATTCTCCAAAAATCACAAGACTTGGCTTTTCCCAAAAGTGCTGGGAGAAAGTGAGGTGGGCGAGAGGATTTAACAATGGCCTGCATGTAGAACCTTAATTTTGGTGCCAGATTTCTTAATGTTCACGGTTTATATGTATAATGTTGTCTTGTATTAGGGATGTTGTTTTAATTGCTAATTGGGAGTCGCCCAGAGTTTGATGTAAGTTGGGTGGCTGTATAAATATTTTCAATTAAATAATGACCATAGATTCTCCAGCCCTGGAACCGTCTAGTAGCTGAGTGGAAGGACAAATGGTCCATCCAGTCAGGGGTGTGATCTGTGTTCTTTGTTTGCAAGGCATATAATATATAGAGCAAACAGTTCAGACTTTGTGTACTTAAAGCTGTAAATGAACAAGGTGATATGAATATTATCCACAAGGTGAGTTGAATGATAGCAAGGAATCTTACAACACCTTAAAGTCTAACCAATTTATTACAGTATAAATTGTTTTAGATTACATTTCCTGGCTTTCCTTCTTGGTTACCCCCAGAACTGTTTTTTAAACCATGAGAATTTAAGAATTAACTTTTAGAATTAAAGAGGACCTCTAGGGGGGAAAAAACCCAGTGCTGTACAGAACTGCCTGTTTGAATATCTGGCATGTGCTTCCTTTTTGCTTGATGGTTTATGTTAAGCAACTGCATGTCTGATTTATAAGGAAAATTTTTTATCAGAAATAAGTATTGTGAAACTAGTTACACCCTAATTAGTGCTTTGGGAAAATGTGTCATAACCCTCAAACCTCTTAAACATGGGTGCCTGTTATACAAATATAACAACTCTCTAGAAATTGGAATAATGGGCATGCAAACTATTCTTAGGTTGAGAAAGAGATAAGAAATAACTACCAGAGAACAATGGAAAGGCAGGCCATTAAAATATCTGTCCATCAGGATTTCTTAATCTTTACTTGAGACTAAAAAAAACCCCTTCTCTCACTTTTTTCCAACTTTTGGAATCTCCTTCCATATAGGTTGGTACTCACTTGTGTCTTATATTGCAGGGTTTTTTTTAAACAGCAGGGGGAGCCATTTATTTTTCCCAGGCCTTTAATAGTTTAAAAAGTAAGAGAAAATGCAGTGGCTGTTTTATCACTGTTGTAATTAATTATATATAATACTTCCATTCTTTTATCTTTTGTAAACTGTACTAGGAAATTTCTATTTTAAAATGTGATGCATACTAAGCATTCATGCGAATGGATGAAAATAAGGTGATGTTTTCTAAACCAGTATCTGCACGTGTGTGTGTGTGTGTGTGTCTGTGTGTCTGTGTCTGTGTGTGTGTCTGTGTCTGTGTCTGCATCATTCTCAGGCCTGAACTTTTGATGTTTCTTCATTACACGGAAATTACATGGATTGCTGTTCTCAACCATTGACCCCCTGGAGGCCAAATTTCCCTTATGAAAATCAAGATTGTACAGTATCTTTCAGTCTAGCACAAACAAACATAGAAAAGAGAGCCTTTTGTCACTGGCTCAGTAAGGATGATTTGTCATTTATCCAAGGATTTTAGAACTGCAGGATACTGAACTATCTTTTACCAGAGGCTCCTGTGCGGAATATTGAACACAAGGTAACAGTTTTGCCCATTTTCTGGATCTAACGAAGAGTAGTTGCAAACTTTGTTAGGTTCAATTAAGTGATATAATTGTAAGAAAATAAAAACAATTGTTGAATGGATGTCGAATAAAATACAGATCTATTCCATCTTTAAAGGTTCCTCCTTCCCCTTCTCTTCATCTGAGCACTAGGCTATCTGGTTTAAGAGATGGGATTAGGAGGAGGATTATCGTGGTGGATTTTACTGTGCTGCCGATTCTGCTGAAACCTCTTCTGTTGATTAACTAGCCTGTCACAATATCTATCTGGCTCTTTTATCTAGATTTATTATGGTGATTAATTAGCTTACTTGGCAAACTTGGGATCACTATTACTACAGAATTAACCTTTCCCCAGATTGGTTATTAACCAGTCCTCTAGCGGACCTTGGATCATTCTTCCATGGTGTAACAGCTACCTATTAAAAATGGAATAAAGCATACATTAATTTTAGGGAACATGTTTGACTAGGGAAGTAGTTCATTCATGTTTTCTACACTTTAAGTGGGTCAGAATAACTTCAGTATTACATATCTGTTTTAATCACTGTCCCTCTTTTTCGCAGCTAAAATCTATGAGAATATAACCCCAAATGGTTTCTTACCTGAGAGATATGAGCAATATAGTTGAGCGCTGTTTCAACAGGGTTTTTGAAAAACTTCTTTTCTTCTTGTTTCATCTGAATGCCAGAAAAGCAGACAAAGGGTAGCTAAGAGTTAAATTCTTTATAATCTAAAAGGTGAAACACATTGAATTTTTCAGACTTTATTTAATTGGTTGTACCATCTTTCTAATATCATTTCAATTGAAATATGTCTATCCAGCTACTCCGAATCATTCTGAATTCTTGTGCATATGATTTTGATTTTTTAAAATACAGTTTTTATTTATGTCATTATATTTTCTCCTGCCTTTCTTCCAAGGAGCAGAAGATAGTATAGTATGAAGATTACCACTTTGGGGTATTGAAAAACAGCAGGAAAAATATTCTGAAATAATTAATTTTTTAAAAATCATTTTTCTTCTCTCACCTAACTTTATAGAAGCCTTTTTAAATAAGTTATAGTGACTGATTCCATGTAATTCAGTACAAAGCATTGATGGGCAGTATTTGAATACTTTTCTCCATAATATAATTGGGATACATAATGACGTCCTGATTGCAGGTAGCTTAAATTATTTTTTCTAATTAAAAGTACATAATAAATCATTCTCAAGTTTTCAGGAAATGTGTTTTGTTTGGCTTTTTATAAATTAATATTTATCCACTTTCTACTAATGTCAGGGCCTTATTAAACTCATTGTTTAACACTCAGGTTGTTGTTTTTTTAAATCCTGCTCACTATTTGGTTTTCTTGCTTCTTATAATTTAAATATTTGACATATTCATCCAATAGGTTGGGATACAAAGTCTGAGTTCAGAGATACCAAAAAGAAAGAAAAAAGACTCTTTCTTATAGAAACCAGAACTTACATTATCTTTTAGAGACAAATATTTGCAGCTTGTTCCACAAGAAGGGCATTTATCTAACAAGATCAAAAACGTAAAATGTTAATACGATATTGAAATGTTTCATACTTAATAATGTCTGAAATTGAAAAATGGATGACTTTTCTAAAATTAGCGAGCCAATTTTTGTTTATATTCTCTTTAAAAGGATTTTGGCTGATCTCTATATGTGAAGGACGTTTGGGGCTGGATGGCACTTTGATAGAAAATCATCAGAAATCTCAAGAGTTGTAGATCAATCTAGAATGTGGCAAAAATACCTGTACTGTTATCGAGGAAATGACACAGAAGTGTCCAAGAGGTCATCAGAAGTCAGGCACATTTGAAGGAGATGTCATTTTATTTCTTTGACTTTTACTCCTTTTGTGCTGGGTGGCACATACACACAAGAGCCTCTATAGAAAAATCCACTTCATACTTACCTGTACCAGCACATTTTTGGCAAAATATGTGTCCACAGCTAGTAACTGAAAAGTCAGATTTCTCTTGGATGAAGCACTGATTGCAATGAAACCAATCCATGCTGCAGGGCAGAAAGGCAAGATAGATTTTTCTCAGCTTCTGTTGTGAATAAGTAAAGATGCGTCACATTGTTTTCCAGAAAGAATTGTAATTAAATTTGAATTTTTATGGGAAACAAAAAAAAAATTAACTCATGATATATGGTTCTGAGGATTAGAATAAAAATAAAAGGTTATAAAGAAGATTTCACAAATGCTGTAGCCACAGAACGAAAAGCTATTTTATATTTATAACTGCAGTAAAAGAAAATTGAAACTGACTTTTTTATTTCTGTGTTATGGTGTTTGCTCTTCTTCTTTCTTCATTCTAAACACTGGTTGTTGGTTCTTATTCTATATTTAAAATTTTAGTGTCATAAAAAGAATTGGATGGATAGAAAAGTAGAATTGGAAAGGTGATACAGATTAAAATAAGCAAATGGATTCTAAAAGTAGAGGGAGAGAGAAGTAGAGGAAAAAAAACCCAGGCATTTAGACAAGCCTGGATGGATATATTGGATTGGAAACAAAGGTGAAACATTTCTCCAGTAAGGGAGAAAATATAAGCAACTGAAGGATATTGCGTTAGTGTTACTAAATTGATAAAATTTTGATTATGTTAGTTTCTTTACCCTTTCTTTACCCACATTATCCTTTCTTTAACAGATGGTGAGGAAGGCAGAAAGTAGCACATCATCATCAACTGAGTATTACTGTAAGGTCTGGTCTTATATGGACTGAAAAAGGATGATCACAACTATATCAGGTCAATAGATCCAGTGGATGGATGGAAACTATTCAAGGAGAGAAGCAACCTGGAATTAAAGAGAAATTTCCTAACAGTGAGAACAATTAACCAGTGGAACAACTTGCCTCAAGAAGCTGTGGGTGCTTCATGACTGGAAGTTTTTTAAGACGAGACTGGACATGGTATAGGTTTTCCTGCTTGAGCAGGAGGTTGGATTAAATGACCTCAAAGGTCCCTTCCAGATCTATTCTGATTGACTAGGGGTGTCAAACTCAATTTCACTGAGGGCTGCATCAGGGTTGTGTTTGACCTCGGTGAGTGTGTGTGTGTGTGTGTGTGTGTGGGCCAGGAGAGGCATGGCCACCTCGACATCACACATTTTGGGGGCACCTCTGTTGGCTTGGGCGGGGCTGGAGGGATTCTCCTGCAGCCCTCTGCCAGCAAAAACAGTTTGGGATGGTCACATGTGGGAGGCAGTCTTGCTCCATTTCTTGGCATGGATCCATAGCAGGGAGGGAAGAGAATAGAGGTACAGATGTTAATATGAATTGCCATATATCAAAACTATGGCATCATATTAATGGCTTCATAACACCAACATGTCCTAGGCAGCAGAATGTGTCACTGTTATCATGAAATCCTGTTTACTTCCCCAATCCTGTTTCTTCTAGTGACCCTGGATTTCTCCCAGTTGTTGTTGTTGTTGTTGTTGTTGTTGTTGTTGTTGTTGTTGTTATTGTTGTTATTATTATTATATTTACACAAAATGACATTATACACAGCAAACGAGATAACTATGCTGGATTTTTTTTGTTTTTTGTTTGTTTTTATTTGCATTTATATCCCACCCTCCTCCGAAGACTCAGGGCGGCTTACACTATGTTAGCAATAGTCTTCATCTTATTTGTATATTTATATACAAAGTCAACTTATTCCCCCCAACAATCTGGGTCCTCATTTTACCTACCTTATAAAGGACGGAAGGCTGAGTCAACCTTGGGCCTGGTGGGACTAGAACCTGCAGTAATTGCAAGCAGCTGCTGTTAATAACAGATTGCATTAGTCTGTTGAGCCACCAGACTCAACAGACTAATAACGAAAGTTATTATCATTATTTACACAAAATGACAATATATACAGCATCATCATCATTATTATTATTATTTGCTTGCTGGTATATAATCTCTGAATCTAATCCTTTGGCTACGGTGATTAGGGATTAGGAGAACTGAAATCCAGTTTATCTGGAAATCAGGCTGGGGAAAAAAAACTGTTGTCTTTAAATCTGCTTGCCAACTGCAGTGAAGCAATGCTTTTTAAAGACTTTTAAGGAATTAATTAGGGGATTTGTTATGGGGTCTCAACTGGAGAGGCAGGTATTTGCAACCGGGGCATGGTGAATCCAGGGTTTGTGCTGCTCGATGCAAGGACACTGATTCAAGATTAGGGCAGGGGACTAGGGGGGAGTTGAGGTTCTTTAATGTAAAAATTATGAAAACTGCAGCTCAAATCTTTCTTCACTATCATGACATTCCCACTATTGTTAAAAGTATGATAAATTGCAACCCAATCAATGGGGATAGATACCATTTATATGTGATTTAATCATGGATTAAAGCAGTAGGTCAAGGATTTATTCATCGATCTTGTGACTCCAGGATGACTTTTCAAATCTGATCTGAGGGCAGAAGCAGCGTGAAAATAATGAGGATTTATAAGGGTTTCACTTATGGCTACTAGATTAATACTTTGAGCCAAGGGGGGGTGGGTTGATCTCTGAACAAGGGGATGAGCATCCATTTAAGATCAGATTTGACATTGAAAGGAAAATTTCTATAGATCCAAGATACTAATAAAGATGAATCTTCTCCAAACAAGTTTCTGAATAGTTATTGCCATCTTCTAAATTATTTTTTAAGTTTAGTTTACTTTATGGTCATTGCACATGGTATGCGCCCAACGAAATTAAATGCCGTCTTCAGTGTACATTATAACTAATAAAAATAAAACCACAAAACGTACATCCTTTACATTCTATATAATTGAAATTGAAAACCCGGTATTGCACTACACCGTAGAATTCAATAGGGTTTTCTTTGAACTATTCAATTTAATTATTATATTGTTTGGTTTTGGTGCGATTCTATTTTTTTTTTAAACGCTTTTGTTATAATTTTTCCTTCTATGGCTGTCGCTGGTAAAAAGCAGCTGCATTGCTTTAGAATTATTTACGTTTTTTTAAAGGGATGCCTTAACCATGATGGTTATTTTAATTGCTTATTTGATGAGCCTGTATTGATCCGGCAGTATATATATATATAAGGAGGAGGGAGGGAAGAGAAAAAGGGAGGGAGGGAGGGAGGGAGGGAGGGAGGGAGGAAGGAAGGAAGGAAGGAAGGAAGGAAGGAAGGAAGGTAGGTAGGTAGGTAGGTAGGTAGGTAGGTAGGTAGGTAGGTAGGTAGGTAGGTAGGTAGGTAGATAGATAGATAGATAGATAGATAGGTAGGTAGGTAGATAGATAGGTGTAAGAAGGAAAGGAAAATAGAAAAGGGAAGGAATTAAGAGAGAAAAGAGGAAAAAAGGGAAAGGGAATTAAGAAAGTACTGAGGAAAATTTAGAAAATAAAGAAGGCTCCTAGTTATTCACTTTGTTCATCAAAACCTCAAATCCCCGCAGTGATTCACTCCACCCCAGATGGAAACCATGATTCTAACAAGGTTATAACCAAGTTTAATGGCTTTTCCCCCCATTCCCTTTGGAAATTCCCCGCCTTGGCCAGCCTATAAATGTGGTTCATCCACCTCAGCCACCATCGAAACTAAGGTTAATTCTGAGGGGAAACCTCACCCTTCCAAATCAATAAACCCTATTTCCCTTGCTTGGACTACAGCCACCATCCTCCTCAGCGTGGCCCTCAGGATGATGGGAACTAAACTCCCAACTCATTCTGAGGTGGCGGGGGGGGGGGGAGGAGAAAGACACCAGGCTGAGGGTGAGAGAAACCAAGCGGGAAACCTCTTTGCGTTTGCTATAATGCGACGTCGATCGGGTATTTTCGTTTTGTTTCGTTTCAATATTGCGAGTTTGTAACGTAACGTAACTGAACTGCGGAGAAGCAGCGCCCTCAGAGGAGCCGTTGCCGGCGCGCGCATGCGCGGCACTTTCCCGCCTTTTTCCCCCTTTCCGTCTCTCGAGAAAGCGGCGGGAAAAGAAAGGATTGGTCGCGAGAGGGGGGAGGTGGGACTTAGGCGAATGGGCGGGAATAAGCAAAGGCTGCCATTCGGGCGTCTTCGAAAGAGTAGAGTGGCAGCTCCCAGAATTCCAAGAGAATCCTAAGAGTGTGCTGGGACTTGTAGTCTTGTGTGCTGACATCGTTTGTTTTTTTTTGGCAAGGCGTGCATAAGAGCACAAAATAATAATAATAATAATAATAATAATAATAATAATAATAATAATAATAATAATATAGCTGATGCATATTCTTTACATATATATATATATATATATATATATATATATATATATATATATATATATATATATATATATATTCTTCATGATATGTTGTTTTTTATGACAATGTTTGTGTATACTGTTGTGACAAAATGAAATTAAAAAAAAAAAGTTTTCTCACAATTCCTGCCCCAGTCCCTCTTCAACTGGGCGCCCTCGGAGCTGTGAAGCAACAAACTCGTTGGAGTTCTAAGAGAAAAAAAAGTGCTAAAGGGATGCTGGGAGTTGTAGTCTTTGCACATATAGAGCTGGGGTCTCCAATGTTGGCAACTTTAAGCCTGCAGGACTTCAGCTCCCAGAATTCTCCAGCCAGCTTTGCTAGCTTTGCTGGCTGGGGAATTCTGGGAGTTGAAGTCCTGCAGGCTTAAAGTTGCCAACATTGGAGACCCCTGACATGGAGGGAACCCAGGTGGCTGTAGCCTGGATGTAGGTTTCCCCTGAATTCCTACTTGACTCCGTCTCCAACTGGATGGCCTTGCAAGACACTGAAGCCACGATTCCCAGAATTCCCAAGGGAATCCAAAGAGAGGGTGCTGGGAATTGTAGTCTCACAGGTCTGCAGGATGCCCGATTTTGGTATCCCGATCTTCCAAGGCGTCCAATAAGCTTTCCCTTGAAAGCCCATGTTGCTCCATCCCCAACTGGGCGCCCTCCGCAATGCAGAGCGAAAACTCCCAGAATTCCAAGAAAACGGAATGCTGGGAAAACTAGGGTCCTACGTGTTTCAAGATTCACTCAAACAGAGCAGCGATTTGGGTGGCTCAGTGGCTGAGACGCTGAGCTTGTCGATCAGACAGGTCGGCAGTTCGAATCCCTAGTAGAGGTCTGCTGCGTGAGCAGAGGGGGTTGGACTAGATGACCTCCAAGGTCTCTTCCAACTCTGTTGCTGTTACTGTCGTCCATTACACAATAAATCCAACACAGGGTGCAGAAATCCAGATTACCACTAGATGGCAGCATAGAGATACACGAAACCATGGCTCTTTGCTGCCACCTGATGGACGTTTTGCAGTTCAGACCTGGTATCATAAGGTGAGCTTGGGGGGCGGTTGTTTAAAAAGATGGCAAGGGAATTATTACGATGGATGTGTGGGTGGAAAAGCACTGAAGATGGTTTAAAGTACATGTGTGGGAAGCTTGGCTGGAGCATAAGAATTCAAATGACAACTGGCATGTGACACATGGCAAAAATTAAAACTGGATGGGTAGAATTTAAGTTTGCAAAGAATTACAGATTTCCATTTATATATATATATATAAACATATACATTTGTTTTCTGAGGTTTTTGCGGGTGTTTGTCTTTGGTTATTCGGGTTTTTCCCCGCGTAAAATTGGAAGTGTCTTGGCGACGTTTCGACGAAGTCTCATTCGTCATCTTCAGGCTTCAGCTTCATGCTTCTGGGAGCAATGTGTGATTGCAGCTGTTTCTTCCTTTTTAACTGCTAGTGGGGGTTTGAACTGATTGGGTGCAAGCTTGGCTGTGCTTTGATTGGATGGGGGATTTTTTGTGCTCTGATTGGCTGAGGGTGTGTCCTGTTTGGGTGGGGGCTTGGTTGTGCTCAGATTAGTCTGAGTTGCAGGGGGATTTGAGCTGGTGAGCTGCACTGCTGCTGTTTGGCTTCGTGTTCGTGGTCGTGCTACATCTTCGTAGTGGGTGTCAGTCTGCTGCATGTATGGATTGGAGGGGTTTGAAATGGCTAATGTTGCAGCTGCGGTCTGGCTTCTGGTCCTTGGTTTTAAACGCCCACACAGCATGAACAAATGAGATGATACCTCCCGCCTACCAGCCATTTGGAAGCCCGCCCTTATTGACAAACGAGTCCTTAACATGAGGAATGACACCAGACCCACACTCACGAGGTCCACACAGGATGTCACCACCACACATCCACCCAGAAAGCAGACCCAAACCCACACTGATCAGGACGCGTCCCATTTAAATATACATAAAAAATAAATATACATAAATATACATAAAAAGGGATATACCCACATACATATACATATACACACATACACATACACATACCCACACACACACACACACATATGACATAGACAAACATCACAATCTAGTTTGAATGTATACACATACATGGCAGGGGGAAAAAAAAGAATTTAGAAGGAACAAAGCTGTTCAAGAATCTGGTAGTCCTGCTATAGATACTTCGAAACTCCCTCCCAGAGTAGAACTACAGAAACAGATTGTGTGTGTGTTTGTTTGTGTGTGTGTGTGTGTGTGTGTGTCTAACAATACTTAAATAGCACTTGTAAGCAGCATCCTGAATAATGGGAAACGAGCTTCCTATGATCTTTTCGGCTGTCCTCATCACTCTCTGTATGGACTTTCTATCTGAGCCACTGCGGCCACCAAACCAAACAGGGATGCAGTTTGTTAAAACGCTCTCAAAAAGTGGCGAGGACAGAAGAAGAACGATGTGCTCTCTTCATCCCACGCAGGAAATGCAGACGCTTCACTAAGGAGTACTAACTTAACATCCGCAGTGATTCACTTAACGACCGTGGCAAGAAAGGTGGTTAAAAACGGGGCAAAGCTCCCTTAACAAAAGGTTTCCCTTAGCGAGATACATTCTCGGGTTCCGCTGTGGTCGTACGTCGAGGACTACCTGTATATAGGTCCAGCTCGCAATTTTACCTTGCTGCCAGCAGGGGGCAGGGCAACCCTCATATACCCCGCCGAAGCGCAATTGCGTGCCTAAGGAACAAAAAATCATGATTTAAAATGTTTACAGGGCAAGGGACAATATGATGTTTGCGGGGTATGTATGTGTGTGCGTGCAAAATTTTGCGGGAAGGAACCACGTCCCTGTTAATCCTGATCTGCTTTTTTCCCCCCCCCAGTTCTCCTTGGGGCCCGCCCGCTTCCTTTTCTCTCTTCCCCAACCCTCCCCCTCCCTCTGTCTGTTCCTTAAACGAAGAGCCTCCCCCTGCAGGAGCAGCGCCGGCTGCTACACTGATCTGGTTCGCGACAGGTTTATCTCTTGTACCCCGGCCGGGCCCAACCCCTGACCTTTGTTCCTGCCTACTTCGGCTGATCGGAAGATAAGGGGAGCCCCCGTTGCTCCCGAAAGTTGGACTTCACCCCCATAGGATCAGCCAAGGGGGACGTGCCAAAGAAGGCGATCTGGGGACAAGGCTGTGGAGAGGGAGGGAGAGGTGGATGCAAGGCGGGGGAAGAAAGAAAGAGAGAGGGGGGAAGGGAGGGAGGGGAGGGAGGGGGAGAGAGAAAGAGAAAGAAAGAAAGAAAAAGAAAGGAAGGAAGAGGGAGGGGAGGAGGGGTGACACAGAGAAAGAAAGGAAAGAAAGGGAAAGAAAGAGAAAGAAGAAAGAAAGAGTGGGAAGGAGGGAGAGAGGAGGAGAGAGAAAGAAAGAAAGAAGGAAGGAAAAGGGAGGAAGAGGGAGGGAGGAGGGAGAGAAAGAAAGGAAAGAAAGAGAAAGAAGGAAGGAAGGAAGGAAGGAAGAGAAAGGGTGGGAGGGAGGAGAGAGAAAGACAAAAAGGCAGGAAGGAAGGAAGGAAGAGGGAGGGAGGAGAGAGAAGAGGAGAGAGAAGGAAGGAAGAGGAGGAGGAAGGAGGAGGGAGAGAAAGATGGAGAGAAGGAAGGAAGGAATGAAGAGGGAGGAGGGAGAGAGAAGAAAGACAAAAAAGAAGGCGGGAAGGAAGGAAGAGGGAGGGAGGGGAGAGAAAGAGGGAGAGAAAGAAGGCAGGAAGGAAGGAAGTGGGAGGGAGGGGAGAAAAAGATGGAGAGAAAGAAGGAAGGAAGGGAGGAAGAGGGAGGGAGGGAGGGGAGAGAGAAAAGGAAGGAAAGAAGGAAGGAAAAGGGAGGGAAGGGAGAGAGAGAGAGAAAGAAAAAGAAAGAAAAGAAAAGAAAGAAAAGAAAGAGAAAGACCCTCTCTCCTTTAAAAGACACCCCCTCCCCAAAAAAGCCTCCCTCCGACGCTGCTTCCCCGACAACAAAACCACAACAACAGAAGATGACAACCGCGTTGCGCAATTTCGAAGTCCCGGGATAAACAGCGGGGGGAGGGGAGCGACGGGAGACCCAGATGGAGAGGGTGGTGGGTGGGAAGTGGGTCGGGGATTAGGAGTAGGGGTGAGTGTGTGTGTGGGGAGAAAGCCAGCCCACCCCGCTTCCCCTTAAGGCAGTGGTGGTCCCCAATCTTTCTAGCTTTGGGGGGGGGAGGAGGGGGGGAGAGAAGAGGGTGATGGTTCCGTATTTGGCTTTATTTACTCAAACGGAGCTGCGCGTATGAGCATCGCTTGCGCGGACCGCTCTTGGGCCCTCGCCCGGGGAGTTGGGGGCCCCTGCCCTAAGGATTAGGGGGATGGGGGGGTGCGGAGTCGCTATTCCCGAGGGCGAGGCTGCACACGTTAAAATAATCAAATCAAATCTTCTTAACAGCTGGAGGTTGGGCTCGTGCAACCCCTCCCCCGCCCCGCCAGTTGTGCCAGAGACCCGAGGGACAGAATTGGGGGGCAGGGGTGGAGAGGAGGATTTGGGACGGAGCAGCGCCCCCAAAGCCGGGAAGGGGTCGGGGAGGAGGGGAGGAAGACACCCGCCGCCCATGTCGGGAGGAGAAAAAAATAATCCGACCGTTCAGAGAGTTTTGAAGAAAAAAGGGAGAAAGGAAGGAAGGAAGAAAAAAAGACGGAAGAAAGAAAGACAGAAAGACAGGCAGACAGAAAGATAGAAGGAAGGAAGGAAGGAAGGAAGGAAGGAAGGAAGGAAGGAAGGAAGGAAGGAAGGAAGGAAGGAAGATAGAAAGAAAGAAGGAAGGAAGGAAGGAAGAAGGAAGGAAGACAGACAGAAAGGAGGAAGGAAGGAAGAAAGACAAAGAAAGACAGACAGACAGAAAGGTAGAAGGAAGGAAGACAGACAGACAGAAAGATAGATAGAAAGAAGGAAGAAAAGGAAGGGAGATAGATAGACAGAAAGACGGAAGGAAGAAGGAAGGAAGGAAGACAAAGAAAGACAGAGAGACAGAAAGATAGAAAGAAAGAAGAAAGAAAAGAAGGAAGGAAGGAAGACTAAGAAAGACAGACAGACAGGTAGAAGGAAGGAAGACAGACAGACAGAAAGAAAGAAAGAAAGAAAGAAAGAAAGAGGGAAGGAAGGAAGACAGAAAGAAGGAAGGAAGGAAGAAGGAGGGAAGGAAGACAAAGAAAGACAGACAGAAAGATAGAAAGAAGGAAGAAAAGAAGGAAGGAAGGAAGGAAGGAAGACAAAAAGACAGGCAGACAGAAAGATAGAAGGAAGGAAGGAAGGAAGGAAGGCAGAAAGATAGAAAGAAAGAAGGAAGGAAGGAAGGAAGAAGGAAGGAAGGAAGACAAAGAAAGACAGAGAGACAGAAAGATAGAAAGAAAGAAGAAAGAAAAGAAGGAAGGAAGGAAGACTAAGAAAGACAGACAGACAGGTAGAAGGAAGGAAGACAGACAGTCAGAAAGAAAGAAAGAAAGAAAGAAAGAAAGAGGGAAGGAAGGAAGACAGAAAGAAGGAAGGAAGGAAGAAGGAAGGAAGACAAAGAAAGACAGACAGAAAGATAGGAAGAAGGAAGAAAAGAAGGAAGGAAGGAAGAAGGAAGGAAGACAAAGAAAGACAGACAGAAAGATAGAAGGAAGGAAGGAAGGAAGGCAGAAAGATAGAAAGAAAGAAGGAAGGAAGGAAGGAAGGAAGAAGGAAGGAAGGAAGACAGACAGAAAGGAGGAAGGAAGGAAGGAAGACAAAGACAGACAGACAGAAAGATAGATAGAAAGAAGGAAGAAAAGAAGGAAGGAAGACTAAGAAAAACAGACAGACAGAAAGGTAGAAGGAAGGAAGACAGACAGACAGAAAGATGGATAGAAAGAAGGAAGAAAAGGAAGGGAGATAGATAGACAGAAAGAAAGACGGAAGGGAGAAGGAAGGAAGGAAGACAAAGAAAGACAGAGAGACAGAAAGATAGAAAGAAAGAAGAAAGAAAAGAAGGAAGGAAGGAAGGAAGACTAAGAAAGACAGATAGACAGGTAGAAGGAAGGAAGACAGACAGACAGACAGACAGACAGACAGACAGACAGACAGACAGAAAGAAAGAAAGAAAGAAAGAGGGAAGGAAGGAAGGAAGACAGAGGAAGAAGGAAGGAAGGAAGAAGGAAGGAAGACGAAGAAAGACAGAAAGATGGAAGGAAGGGAGGGAGGGAGGGAAAGAGAGAGAGAGAGAGAAAAGGAAGTTAAAAAAAAATCTGATTTTGACGCGAGCCGTGCAAAATGTCAGCAGTATCTCCGGGGCTATTTTTGGGTTCTCGCGGGAGGAGGGAGAGAGAGAGAGAGAGAGAAGTGGGGCACAGCGGGGGTGGGTGAAACGAAGGCCGGACGCGTCGTAAATGGGGGAAAATTTTCAAAAATCCTGCTTTTCCCTAACACAAAGTATGGATGATACGCGATCGTAACATTATTCCATTCTATTATTGCCGTAAGGATGCAAACAGGGAGAGAATATTCTCTGTTCTTATCCCGTGGGAAAAGAAACAAACAAACAAACAAAAAACACCGCTTTGGTTAACCCCGGGGAACTCCCCGCTACAAGACCCAGCGCGCAGGATTGGAGCGGAGAAGGGCTCCGATCGGCTCTATTGCATCGATGCGGATTGGGGCGGAGAGGGACCTATGCGGCGATGCGGGTCGTGGCGGGAGGCTGTGCGGATGACGGGGGGGGGGGTTCCCCTTATGCTGTGGCCGACCCACGCGAGAACACGCCGGGTTCTTATCCCGGGCAGCTTAACCCGAGGAACTCCCAGCCACGAGAGCCAGCGCGGGAGGATTGGAACAGAGAGGGACCAATTTGGGGTGGTGGTGGTAGTTTCGTCTTATGCTGTGGCCGACCCACGCGAGAATATTCTTGTCCCGGGAAAGTTAACCAGAGGAACGCCCCGCCACGAGAGCCAGCGCGGGAGGATTGGAACAGAGAGGGACCAATTTGGGGTGGTGATGGTGGTTTCGTCTTATGCTGTGGCCGACCCACGCGAGAATATTCTTGTCCCGGGAAAGTTAAACCCGAGGAACGCCCCGCCACTAGAGCCAGCGCGGGAGGATTGAAGCAGAGAGGGACCAATTTGGCTCCGATCGGCCCTATGCAGCGATGCGAATCGTGGCGGGAGGCTGTACGGGTGGGGGGGTCGTTTTATGCTGTGGCCGACCCACGCGAGAATATTCTTGTCCCGGGAAAGTTAAACCCGAGGAACGCCCCGCCACTAGAGCCAGCGCGGGAGGATTGAAGCAGAGAGGGACCAATTTGGCTCCGATCGGCCCAATGTAGCGATGCGGATCGTGGCAGGAGGCTGACCGCACCTCCCGCATCCTACGCGTGTTTTCAGGGGGACCCCATCCCCACGCGTGTTTTCAGGGGGACTCCATCCCCACGCGTGTTTTCAGGGGGACCCCATCCCACGCGTGTTTTCAGGGGGGACCCATCCCCACGCGTGTTTTCAAGGGGACCCCCCACACACAGGCGCTTTTTTTCAGGGACCCCACGCGTGTTTTCAGGGGGACCCCCCACATCCCCACGTGTGTTTTCAGAGGGAAACACACACACACACACATCCCGCCAGCCTTCCCGCGGGGTGGAGGGCGAAGGGAGGCTAAATCTGAACTGTGAAGCCGGTGCCGGAGGTAAGGCGAGAGGGAGGAGCGAGGCTTGGCCACCGCCCTGGCCGGCGGCAGCCGGTTTCTGGCAGCGGAGCGCCGCCCGGGAGGGGGGGAAAAACACATCGCCAAGCCAGGCGCGGAAGGGCAGAGCGGAGTCCGGTGCCGCGGGGCCAGAAGGAAGCCCAAGAGCTCAGCAACGGAGGCATCCCCCTCCCCACGCTCGCCAGAAACCCCCGCAGCCCTCTAACCCAGCCCGATCCGGGGTTGGGGTGGGGATTATTTGCACCCAGAACCAGTTCGGCGGAGCTGCCTTTGCCCAAACCTCAGCCGCCTCCTGGCCGGCGATCGCGGGATAAATCGGAGGAGCCGGGAAGGCGGGTGCGGGGAGAGCGCTCTCCGCGGGGAAAACTTGAGCCAACTTAAATCCGGAGGATCCCCCGCGGTTGGGTCTTTTTCGCACGTGGGAACGGGGGGTGCGTGCGAGTCAGAGAACTCTGCCGCTGCTACAGCTTGCGATCCACCCAAACGGACTCCGGTGCCCCGAACAAGAGATTATTAATTAATTTTTTTAAAGCAATTTTGGCGTGGGAACGGACTGCGAGCTCCAAACCGGGACCTTTGGTTTGGATTCTGGAAGAAAGGGGGGGGGAAAAACAAAAAAACAAAACAAAAAACCCACCGACCCAATTTTGGATGCTGGAATTGCTTCGCAGCCTGCAAAAAAACTCTTTTTGAGACGTTCTTTGAGGCTTTCCAACCGGAGTAAGGAGAAATTGTCTGGGTTTGGGAGAAGAAGAGCCCCTCAGAGCTTGCCTAGACTGACCCTCCCCCCCCCCAGCTTTGGACTGAGGATCGAGCCCTGCGCTTCCCCACCAACTCCAATCCTCGGAAAGCGTTCCAGCCGAATCCAGAATTCCTGTGGATTGCCTGCCTTAAGAAAAAGGATGGAGGACGGTGCCCGTCGGCGAGGTGGCCCCGAAAAGTCCCCCGAAAAAACGGAAGAAGGCGGCGGAGTGGCGCTCAAGAAGGAAATTGGCTTGCTGAGCGCCTGTGGCATTATTGTGGGTGAGTGGGGTGTGTGTGTGTGTGTGTCTCCCCGGTGGAAGGGGGGGTGTCTTCTGCTCCCCCCTCTTTGCTGACTCTGAATTGGACCTTGTTATTTCCTGATCTACTTAGCCCCTTGCAGGGTGTCCGGCGGCGGTCATCCGGGATCAAACAGGACCAATTGTCTTGGCTTTTTTTTGATTTGGGGAGGCCATTGAAGTCTTCCAATTCTGCTTTCTTTTTTTTTAAGTATTATTTTATTTTGGTCCTTCTTCTCAGTTTTGGCCTCTGCCATTCTCTCCCTCTTCCTTTTTATTCGTATCTTCTCGGTTCCCAGCATTGATTGATTGGTTCCCAAAGCCAGCTTTTTCCTTCCAAACCTCACTTCCCCGTGCCTGGTAATCTATTGGCTTTCTTTGGCCTTGGTGCCAGAAAGAGAGGGAGGGAGAGAGAGACAGAGACAGAAAGAGAGAGAGAGAGACAGAGAGAGAGAGAGACAGAGAGAGACAGAGACAGAATGACAGAGAGAGAGACAGAGAGAGAGACAGACAGGGAGAGAGAGACAGAGAGAGAGAGAGACAGAGAGAGACAGAGAAAGAGAGACAGAGACAGAGACAGAATGACAGAGAGAGAGACAGAGAGAGAGAGACTGAGAGACAGGGAGAGAGAGACAGACACACAGAGAGAGACAGAGAGAGAGAGACTGAGAGAGACAGAACAGTTCCCATCACCAATCTCTTTCCACTTATGACTGTATGACTATAACTTGTTGCTGGCAATCCTTATGATTTATATTGATATATTGATCATCAATTGTGTTGTAAATGTTGTACCTTGATGAACGTATCTTTTCTTTTATGTACACTGAGAGCATATGCACCAAGACAAATTCCTTGTGTGTCCAATCACACTTGGCCAATAAAATTCTATTCTATTCTAAGAGAGAGAGAGAGACAGAGAGAGAGAGAGAGAGACAGAGACAGAGAGACAGACAGAGACAGAGAAAGAGAGAGAGAGACAGACAGAATGACAGAGAGAGAGACAGAGAGAGAGAGAGACTGAGAGACAGGGGAGAGAGACAGACACACACACACAGACAGAGAGAGAGAGAGAGACTGAGAGAGACAGAACAAGAGAGAGAGAGACAGAGAGAGAGAGAGACAGAGACAGAATGACAGAGAGACAGAGAGAGAGACAGAGAGAGAGAGACTGAGAGACAGGGAGAGAGAGACAGAGACACACCAGAGAGAGAGAGAGAGAGAGAGAGACTGAGAGAGAACAAGAGAGAGAGAGACAGAGAGAGAGACAGACAGAATGACAGAGAGAGAGACAGAGAGAGAGAGACTGAGAGACAGGGAGAGAGACAGAGAGACAGAGAGAGAGAGACTGGGAGACACAGATAGACAGAGACAGATAGACAGAAACAGACAGACAGTCAAAGACAGAGAGAGAGACAGAGACAAACAGAGAGAGAGAGAGAGAGAGAGAGAGACCTGGATTCCTGGCCTACTGCCCAACCTTCTTTCCCCGGGTCCCTTAGTTTGAGATCCACTCAACTAGGGCTTAGGGGGAGCCGTACCCTAGACAGATTTGGTGTTTTCCTGGGCCCGCTTGGCAGGATCACCGTCCCAACCCGGGAAAGATTCCCTCTGCCACAAACAAGCCAACAGCTGCGAGCCCGTAAGGGAGGGATCGCATACCCCCAGCTTGACGAAATTTCTCCGAAAACGTAACTGCCCCGGTGTGCCAAATCACAGCTCCTCTTTTTTTTTTCTTTTCCCCCTTGCTGGAAAACAGACATGGTGCAATAATTCTTTTCCGGCCTTCCCAAAAGAGATGCAATTTCATAACAACAGAGCTCAGAGGGATCTGGAAAGGGGTGGGGTGGGGGGGGAAAAAGCCGGCCAGCCCGAGGCCCAGAGGAACAGGTCCCCTGCCCACCCACCCACCCCCCTCCGGAGTTTGCCTTCCACCCCGATGAAGCGGGAACGCCAGCCGCCGTTCAAGCATGTTTGTTCCAGCTATTCCAGATGGCTTTGCTTTTTTTTTCTTCTTTTCCAGCAGGTGCCAGGAGACCATTAAACAAACACGGGGAGGCAGAAGTGGCGGGTCGGAAGTATGGGGAGTTAGCACTGAAGCACCCTTGCTTCCACCCCCCCCCCCACCGACCCCCACTCCAGCTTCACCCACGCTTCGCTTGCCCTCCTTCCTCCTGCTGTGAATTTAAATGCCCTCCGTTTTCCACGGGGGGGGGGGACGACCCTTTTCGGCCAGCGTCTCAAAAGAGATCGGTGGCTCCCTTCCAGATGTTCTCCTAGCTGATGTTCAGAGCATGACTTTCCTTTCTTGCTAATAATAATAATAACAATAACAATAACCAGAACAACAATAATAGTAACAGCGTTGGAAGGGACCTTGGAGGTCACCTAGTCCAACCCCCTGCCCACGCAGCAGATCCGTCCAAGGGATTCGAAAGATCTTTCTGATCGACACCAGAGGTGGGGTTTTCAGCAGGTTCTGACCGGTTCTGGAGAACCGGTAGCGGAAATGTTGAGTAGTTCTGGAGAACTGGTAGTAAAAAGTCTGACTGGACCCGCCTCCATCTATTCTCTGCCTCCTGAGTCCCAGCTGATCGGGAGGGAATGGGGATTTTGCAGTAACCTTCCCCTGGAGTGAGGTAGGAATGGAGATTTTACAGGATCCTTCCCCTGGAGTGGGGTGGGAATGGAGATTTTGCAGGATCCTTCCCCTGCCCCGCCCACCAAGCCCCGCCCACCAAGCCACACCATGCCGAAGCCACGCCCACAGAACCAATAGTAAAAAAAAAATTGGATTTCACCAAGACAAGAAGCAATGGATGGAAACTAATCAAGAGGAGAAGCAACCTAGAACTATGGAGAAAATCCCTGACAGAACAATTAATCAGCGGAACTGCTTGCCACCAGACGTTGCCAACTTTGGAGTTTTGAAGAAGCGATCGGACAACTTTTTCCCGGGTTTCTGATCAACAAGCTTATCAATCAGAAAGGTCCAGTGGTTCGAATCCCTAGAACAGGTCTCCCTGCGTGGGCAGGGGGCTGGACTAGAAGACCTCCGAGGTCCCTTCCGGAGTCTTGCGCTTCTCATTGCGGTCATGAACCAGTGGAACAACTTTCCTCCAGAAGTTGTGGCTGCTCCAACATTTTTAAAAGAAGAGATCGGATGGCCATTTGTCTGAAACGACAGCGTCTCTTGCTGGAGCTGGGGAAAGATGTTGCAAAATCTTCATTCCCACCCCACTTTGGGGCCAGCCGGAGGTGGTATTTGCCGGTTCTCCGAACTGCTCAACATTTCCGCTACTGGTTCTCCAAACTGCTCAAAATTTCCGCTAGCGGTTCTCCGAACTACTCAACATTTCCACTACCGGTTCTCCAAACTGCTCAATATTTCCACTACCGGTTCTCCGAACTGCTCAACATTTCCGCTACCGGTTCTCCAGAACCTGCTGGATTTCACCCCTGATCTCTGGGGCTTCGGAGGATAATTGGACCCCTTCTTCTTTGGGGCAGTTCCCTGAGATATCGGAACCCTGCTATCATGTCACCCCTATTGGAACCGGCGAGGGTCTCCTGCCTCCGGACAAGGGGTTGGGCTAGATCAGCGGTCACCAACCGGTGGTCCGTGGACCACCGGTAGTCCCTGAGAAAATTTTGGTGGTCCACAGAAAAATTAATGGCATTTTTTTATATATTGCACTAAATCAGGGGTCCTCAAACTAAGGCCCCCTGGGCCGTGTACATGCGATGAACATATGTGTTGCTGCAGAGAGTTTCCCCCTTCGGGGTCTTTTTGTGTGGGTCGGAGGGGGTCAGAAATTCCGACTTGGGGTCTGCTTCAGCCCTCCTGGTGCGGGAAGCGCCGTTGGTGGCGTAGAGCCAGAGGGCCTCATTCCAGTGGGACTGCATCATGGCTTGAAACTGGCTGACCATCTCAGCCCGCTCATCCTCCAGGCGCCCGGTACCTGGCCTTGCACACCTGCAGGTCTTCCCTCTGCTTGGAAAGCCTATGCTCCTAGTCCTCAGTGAGGTGCTTCTGCTGAGCCTCCTTCTCGCTCTGATCCAATTTGAACTGAGCTGTTTGGCCAACTCTTTCTCCCGGTGGCTGCTTAGCTCCAACAACTGCTTCTCGTTGGGGCCCTAAGGAGCCCGGGTGGGCAGGCGAGGAGTGGCTGGCGGGAGAGGGGTGAGTAGAGGTGCCACACCCACCCAGTCACAGGACCACCTAGCCACGCCCACCCAGCTGGTCATGAGGCAGATCCTATTAGTGGTCCCTGGGCTTTAAAATTATGAATTTAGCGGTCCCTGAGATCCGAAGTTTGTTGTTTTTTTGCACTTATATCCCGCCCTTCTCCGAAGACTCAGGGTGGCTTACACTATGTCGAGCAATAGTCTTCATCCTATTTGTATATTTATATACAAAGTCAACTTATTGCCCCCCCCCAACAATCTGGGTCCTCATTTGACCTACCTTATAAAGGATGGAAGGCTGAGTCAACCTTGGGCCTGGTGGGACTAGAACCTGCAGTAATTGCAGGCAGCTGTGTTTAATAACAGACTGTCTTACCAGTCTGGAGCCACAGAGGCCCTTGGCTGAGCTTGGGGGCCCCTGGGCTAGATGACCTCCGGGGTTCCCTTTCCCAACCTTATTCTTCTACAGTTCTAGGCTTGGGCAGCAGAGCAAAGGCGTTTCGGAAGACGGAAGGGAAAAAAATAGAAAAACACCAGCTCAAATTCCCCCTTTGCCAGTGAAAATGTTTTACGGTTTAAACCGTGGCACGTGTCAAGGGCATTTTAATTTTTCCCAGGAGCCCTTGAATCGAAGGAGCAAACGCGCCAGCGAGAGAGAGAGAGAGAACAAACTCTTGGCGGCTTTCTGTCAACACTTTTTGCTTAGTCTTCAAATCTCCTGGAACCCTGGAGTTTTTTGTCGGAAAAAAAAAAAGGGCCGGCTTTTGAAAAATATGCTCTTTTTTTCGGTTCAGAGAGAGAGAGAGTCTAGGGAGAATCCCTCTGTGTATTGGTTTTATAAAGGCGCCTTGAAACTCTGCTTTGAAAGAACAAGGCCCAAAGTGGGATATCTGTGGTTTATTTACATAGATAAAAAGCTATGTGTAATCCTCCTCCCCTCCCTCCTCCTCCTCCTCTTCTTCTCCTTCTCCGTCTTCTCCTCCTCCGCCCTTGTTCTCCTCTCCCCTCCCCCTTCTTCTTCTTCTTCGTCTCCTCCTCCCACTTCCCCCACCTTCTCTTCTTCTCCTCCTCTTCCTCCTCCTCCTCCTCCTCTCCCCTCCCCCTCCTCCTCTTCTTCTCCTTCTCCGGCTTTTCTTCTCCTCCTTCCTCTTCCTCCTCTCCCTCCCTCCTCTCCTCTCCTCCTCCCTCCTCCCTCCCTCCTCCTCCTCTTCTCCTTCTGTCTTCCTTCTCCTCCTTCCTCTTCCTCCTCTCCTTCCCTTCCCTCCTCTTCTTCTCCTCCCTCCCTCCTCTCCTCCTTCTCCTCCCTCCCTCCTCCTCCTCCTCCTCTTCTTCTTCTCCTCCTTCTTCCTCCTCCTCCTCCTCCCTTTTCTCCTCTCCCTCCCTCCCCTTCCTCTTCTTTGTCTCCTCCTCCCACCCCCCACCTTCACTTCTTCTCCTCCTTCCCTCCTCCTCCTCTTCCTCCTTCTCCTCCTCCTCCTCTTCTCCTTCTCCGTCTTCCTCCTCCTCCTCCTTCCTCTTCCTCCTCTCCCTCCCTCCTCCTCCTCTTCTTCTCCTTCTCCGTCTTTTCTTTCTTCTCCTCCTTCCTCTTCCCCTCCCCTCCTCCATCTCCTTCTCCACCTCCTTCTCCCTCCCCTCCCTCCTCCTCCTCCTCTTCTCCTTCTCCGCCTCTCCTCCTTCCACTTTCTCCTCTCCTCTCCTCCCTCCTCTTCTTCTTCCTCCTCCTCCCTCCTCCTCCTCCTCCTCTTCTTATCCTTCCTCCTTCCTCTTCCTCCTCCTCTCCTCTCCTCCTCTCCTTCTCCTCCTCCCTCCTCCCTCCTCCTCCTCTTCTTCTCCTTCTCCGCCTCTCCTCCTCCTCCTTCCACTTTCTCCTCCTCTCTCTCCCTCCCTCCCTCCCTCCCTCTTCTTCTTCTCCTCCTCTCCTCCCTCCCTCACTCTCCTCCTCCTCCTCCCTTCCCTCCTCCTCCTCTCTTCTTCTCCTCCTCCCTCCCCTCCTCTCCTCCTCCTCCTCCCTTCCCTCCTCTTCTTCCTCCTCTCCTCCCCTCCCTCTTCTTCCTCCTCCTCCCTCCTCCTCCTCCTCCTCCTCCTCCTTCTCCTTCTCTGTCTTCTCCTCCTCCTCCCACTTTCTCCTCTCCTCCCTCCTCCCTCCCTCCCTCCCTCTTCTTCTTCCTCCTCTCCTTCTCTTCCTCCTCCCTCCCTCCTCCTCCTCCTCCTCTTCTTCTTATCCTTCTCCTCCTTCCTCTTCCTCCTCCCTCCCTCCTCCATCTCCTTCTCCTCCTCCTTCTTCTTCTCCTCCTCCTCCTCCTCCTCCTCCTCTTCTCCTTCTCTGTCTTCCTTCTTCTCCTCCTCCCACTTTCTCCTCTCCCTCCCTCCCTCCCTCCCTCCTCTTCTTCCTCCTCTCCTTCTCTTCCTCCTCCCTCCCTCCTCCTCCTTCTCCTCTTCTTCTTCTTCTTATCCTTCTCCTCCTTCCTCTTCCTCCTCTCCCCTCCCCTCCCTCCCTCTCCTTCTTCTCCTCCTTCTTCTTCTCCTCCTCCTCCTCCCCCCCTCCTCCTCCTTCTCCTTCATACACATATACATATGTAGGGACATTTCTGTATATCCCTGTCTTGAAAACCAAATCACTCCTCTTGCTAAACCTGCCACCTTAATCCTTCCAGATGCAAGGGTTGATAAGATGCCAAGGGCTTGGTACATATTTGCATTGGGGAATTGCGTTGGGAAAACCGGGCAATTGTTTTCCCTGCACTTCTTTGCTTCGTTCTTCCTTTTTTGGGGGAGTTAAAACTGACCCGATTTGATGTCCCACAAAGTGGGAAGTCTGGAACTCAATCCCATTCCAAACGGAGATTTAGGAACAGCCTCAGGGGGAAAAAAAATGTTTTTGCTTAAGAAGAGAGCCGGATTTTAATTCGGTGGCTTCAAATAAGCCTGTTTTTTTTTTTTTTTTAAGAAAAAAATACCCAGGTGATAGAAAAAACTATTATTGTTTTTTACACGTGAGGAAAAACTTCAGCAAGTTTAGCCAGTAAATCCTATTGTTTTCAAGGTGGCATTTTTTAGCCCAGGGGTCTGCAAACATGGCTCTTTTAAGACTTGTGGACTTCAACTCCCAGAGTTCCTCAGCCAGCATAGCTGGCTGAGGAACTCTGGGAGTTGAAGTCCACAAGTCTTAAAAGAGCCAAGTTTGCAGACCCCTGCCTTAGCCCAAAAGCATTACAAGCGTTGCAAAACAGTATCTGTACATCTGTGTATCCGTGGAAAATTCTTCTGGAAGCCCCATTGCCTGTCTGCTCTTCACCGTATATAACCCATCAGCTGCACAATTGCACAGAGGTTTGTGGACGATTTATCATATATGGGACACATTCAGGCAACGCATAAAAAAAAATATGGACCCGGTGCGTTTTAAGATTACATAACCCAAGTTGGCAGTCTCGCTTTTCAGAAGATTAGGGGACTGGAGGCTAAAACATAGGAAGAACGGTTGCAGGAACTCGATATGTCTAGTTTAATGAAAAGAAGGACTAGGGGAGACATGATAGCAGTGTTCCAATATCTCAGGGGCTGCCCCAAAGAAGAGGGAGTCAAGCTATTCTCCAAAGCACCTGAGAGTAGAACAAGAAGCAATGGGTGGAAACTAATCAAGGAGAGAAGCAACTTAGAACTAAGCAGAAATTTCCTGACAGAACAATCAATAAGTGGAACAACTTGCCTGCAGAAGTTGTAAATGCTCCAATACTGGAAATTTTTAAGAAAATGTTGGATAGCCATTTGTCTGAAATGGTGTAGGGTTTCCTGCCTGGGCAGGGGGTTGGACTAGAAGATCTCCAAGGTCCCTTCCAACTCTGATATTATTATTATTATTATTATTATTATTAAGTCTCGTCATGCAAGAGCGTGAACATTTCTGGATTTTAACAGGAGCCAGCCACACAATTTTATCAGGAGAAAAAAAAAAAGCTTACGCGACCTTCAATGTTGTCTTTGAGGAAGTTTTTCCTGTACTTAAAGGAACAAACTTTCTTCTGAGGTGACTGAACGAAAGGCTTGCAGGCAGGGGTGAAACCTACTTATCTTCCCCTACCGGTTCGGGCAATTTTGGACCCGCTGTGCAGGCCCAAAGCCTGCTACCCAGGCGCAGAGAGTCAAAAATAGGTTACTCCCTAGTTAAAACCAGGAAGTAATGACGTTCGGGCGGGTGGGAGGAGCCTCCACTACGCTGAACCACATGCCGTCGCCGCCGCTATCCCCCCGAATCGGTGAGAACCGGTCGCATTTCACTCCTGGTTGCAGGTATCCCATATAGATAATCTAAAGCAGTAGTTCTCAAACTTGGCCACTTTCAAGACTTCAACTGCCAGAATTCAACTCGCAGAAGCATCCAGCCAGGTGGGCGGAGCCTCTGGCCGCTGCCGATACCGGTTCGCCTGATCCAGGGCGAACTGGTAGCAACCCACCACTTGTCCAACTCCTTTGCTCAGGCAGGAAACTCTCTTCCATTCCAGACAAATGCTTGTCCAGTCTCCTCTTAAAAACCTCCAGTTGTTGGGACAACTTCTGGAGGCAAGGAACACCTACTCGAGAAAGCCTTCGCCGTTCGCAAACGCGAGGAGTTACACCTAAGTCTGTGGCTTGTTGTCGTTGTCGTTTTCCATTGTGATCTCCTCTTGTCCCTCCGTAGGTAACATCATCGGATCCGGAATTTTTGTATCGCCAAAGGGTGTGTTGGAAAACGCGGGCTCCGTAGGGCTGGCCTTGATCGTGTGGATCGTCACGGGCCTCATCACCGCCGTGGGGGCCCTGTGCTACGCGGAACTGGGGGTCACCATCCCCAAATCCGGAGGGGACTATTCCTACGTCAAGGACATCTTCGGAGGATTGGCTGGGTAAGAGGGAATAAACAGGGGTAGGATTTCAGAAATTTTAACAGCCAGTTCTCTGCCTGGTTGCTGGGTGGGCGTGGCCATGGTAGGCGTGGTTTACACGGCCTCCTGCACCGGAGGGGGGGACTGTTTTTGCCCTCCCCAGACTCCAGAGGCTTTCTTTGAGCCTCTGGGAGGGCAAAAACGGCCTTCCCTGGGCTCCAGAGGCCCTGTGGAGGCTGGAAAACGGGCCCATTTCCAGACATCCGGAACTTCTGGTAGGCCTGTTTTTCGCCCTTCCGGAATCTCTGCGCAGGACCTGTACCTACCTCCAAAACGGGCTGCGTGAAGACTCCTGGGAGGGGGCGGGGTGGGATGGGCCAGTCCTTGAAACTACCAGTTATGCGAACCAGATTAAAGTTAACATCCGGTTCGCCCGAACCGGTCCGAGACGGCTGAATTCCCACCCCTGGGAATAAGGAACTTGGTTTGTCAGCCAGTGGTTGGGGGTTAGAGAACTGAGTTGGGTGAGGAGAAGAAACGGATGGGCTTAGCAAGGAGTCCGCCTTGCAATGGTGGCATCCATAAATTCAGGATTTCAGGAGAATCCATTGTGTAAATGGTAGCTGAACCGAAAGAGCCAACACCATCCTGGGCAGCGTTAATGGAGGGATCGATTTAAGATCTCATGAAATGTTAATACCACTTTATAATGCCTTGATAAGGCCACACTTGGAATACTGCGCCCAGTTTTGGTCGCCACAATATAAAAAAGTTATTGAGACGCTAGAAAGAGTGCAGAGAAGAGCAACAAGTGTGATTAGGGGACTGGAGGATAAAACATACGAAGAACGGTTGCAGGAATTGGATAGGTCTAGTTTAAGGAAAAGAAGGACTCAGGGTGACACGATAGCAGTCCATTTTTCTGATATTTCTGTCTCTGGGCACAATGAGAATATATCTGCTGCAAAAACTCTGCATCAGCGACAGGAAGGGCATCCGGCCAGTAAACGCTCAGCTCCATTCAGTTGCCCCAACTCTATCCCGCAAGGGATTACGGGATCATTAAACAACGAACAACAAAAACAGCAACAACAACAATTTTATTTATTTTATTTATTTTATTTAATCATATTTGTATACCGCCCTATCTCCCAAGGGACTCAGGGCGGTTTACAGCCAAGTAAAAAATATACATAAATACAAGTTAAAACCCCAATTAAAAAACTTATTAAATACGGCCGAATATTAAAACCCCAATAGAATAGTAAAAACCCCATTAAAACCAAATTTAAAATTTAAAAATTCTAGTCCAGTCCTGCGCAGGTAAAAAGATGTGTCTTAAGCTCGCGGCGAAAGGTTCGAAGGTCAGGAAGTTGACGAAGTCCTGGGGGAAGTTCGATCCAGAGGGTGGGAGCCCCCACAGAAAAGGCCCTTCCCCTGGGCGTCGCCAGCCGGCACTGCCTGGCTGACGGCACCCTGAGGAGTCCCTCCCTGTGAGAGCGTACGGGTCGGTGGGAGGCAATCGGTGGCAGTAGACGGTCCCGTAAGTATCCCGGCCCAATGCCATGGAGCGCTTTGAAGATAGTTACCAAAACCTTGAAGCGCACCCGAAAGGCCACAGGTAGCCAGTGCAGTCTGCGCAGGAGAGGTGTCACATGGGAGCCAACAATGGTTGCAGGAATTGGGTAAGTCTAGTTTAATGAAAAGAAGGACTAGGGGAGACATGATAGCAGTCTTCCAAATCTCTCAGGGGCTGCCCCAAAGAAGAGGGAGTCAAGCTATTCTCCAAAGCACCTGAAGGCAGGAGAAAAAGCAATGGGTGGAAACTAATCAAGGAGAGAAGCAACTTAGAACTAAGGAGAAATTTCCTGACAGTTAGAACAATTAATCAGTGGAACAACTTGCCTCCAGAAGTTGTGAATGCTCCAACACTGGAAGTTTTTAAGAAGAGGTTGGATAAACATTTGCCTGAAATGGTATAGGGCAGTGATGGCTAACCTTTTTGCCAATGCGTGCCAAAACTGGAGGGAGCACCGGGGGGGGGGGGGGTTTGTGCATGTGTGTGCCCACACCCGTAATTCAATGTGCCCTGCTCCCCCACGCATGCACGCGAGACCCAGCATTGCGTTCCCCCTGCTTTTGGCACACGATGGCATGGTGGAGGGCAGGTAGGCCTGTCTTTCGCCCTCCCAAGGCTCCAGAGCCTTTCTTGGAGTCTGGGGAGGGTGAAAACTGCCTTCCCCACCCCCTCGGAAGCCCTCCAGAGGCCGGAAACAGCCCGTTTTGGAAGCCCTCCGGAGGCCGGAAACAGCCCATTTCGGAAGCTGTCCGGAGGCCGGCGCGCACATGCCCACTGGAGCTGAGCTAGGGCAATGCTCACGTGCCCACAGATATAGCTCCATGTGGCACCTGTGGCATGCGTGCCATAGGTTCGCCATCACGGGTATAGGGTTTCCTGCCTAAGCAGGGGGTTGGACTAGAAGACCTCCAAAGTCCCTTGCCACTCTGTTCTTCTGTTCTGTTATTTCCCCATTCATCGGCTGACAGTTAGAAAGAAGCTCAAGAAACCACTTAGCCACTTCAGTCTACTGGGGAATATATCGGTTTGGAAAGGAACCTCCTTCAGTTGTCAGAATTCTTGCCAATAGATCTGGCTAAGGGAAAGAGAGTTTGAAGTCCTCCAGGCTTAAAAGTTTGTCAAGGTTGGAGACCCCTAGCGCTAACGTTTTCCGTTCCTCCCAAGGTTCCTCCGACTGTGGATTGCGGTGCTGGTGATCTACCCCACGAATCAGGCGGTGATCGCGCTGACTTTTGCCAATTATGTCCTCCAACCCATCTTCCCGACCTGCCTGCCTCCCGAAACCGGGTTGCGTCTCCTCGCAGGGGTCTGCCTTTGTAAGTAGCGAGCGAATCCAATGGGGTGTGTGTCACGTTATGCCAATCACATAGCGGTGTGTCTTTTAACCGTGGTAAGGGTGCTTCGAGAGGATGCGTGCATTTGAAATGGGGAGAACAAGACTGCGGCTTGTGGAACGAAGCAAGAAAAAAGCAAAGTTCACGAAGAATGCTTGTTTTACGGCTTGAGCCGGTTGTGGGAACGGAACCGTCGTCGCTTGTACAGTAGTGGCCAAAATTGTGGAATCCATTCGGGGAAAAGTGTATTTTTCTAAAATGAGCTAATAACACCACTTTTTCGGGGGGAGTAGTACCATAAAATGATATATCAATGGAAAGATAATTGAATCAAGAATGTCATGCAGTCACTTTGATGAAGGGTTTTTTTATTGTTTTATTTGCATTTATATCCCGCCCTTCTCCGAAGACTCAGGGCGGCTTACACTATGTCAAGCAATAGTCTTCATCCATTTGTATATTATACAAAGTCAACTTTTATTGCCCCCAACAATCTGGGTCCTCATTTTACCTACCTTATAAAGGATGGAAGGCTGAGTCATCCTTGGGCCTGGTGGGGCTTGAACCTGCAGTAATTGCAAGCAGCTGCTGTTAATAACAGACTGTCTTACCAGTCTGAGCCACATTCTATTAGGTTATTAATATTATTTAATATTAATTAGATTATTAATATTATTTAATATTAATATTATTATTATTAGATTATTAATATTCTATTAGAATATTAACTGCTATTCTATTAGAATAGCAGTTACAGTATAAAGAAGAAAAGAGAAACACATAAAAAAAAATGAGAGATACAAAAATGATCACCATATAAAAAAACGAGATATACCAAATTGATCACCGTGTCAGTTAATACATCGTTGGGTCACCTTTAGCGTGAATGACGGCCTTACAACGTCTTCCCAAGGAGTGAACCGAGTCTTTTAGTTCTGCAGCTATCACGTGAAACCAAGATTGAACGATGGCTTCGATTAACTGGGTTTTATTGCTAGGTCGCTTCTGACAAACCAGTTTCTTTAGTCGGCTCCATAGATTTTTTCCATTGGGTGAAGGTCTGGGCTATTCCCAGGCCATTCCAGCAGTGGAATAGGATTATCTTGAAACTCCCCTCCAAAAAGTGGTGTTATTAGCCACCCAACCTCAAAAATACAACTTTTCCCAAAAGGGTTTCCACAATTTTTGGCCACGACTGTATGTTGGGTGATTTGCTCAGCCAAGGGTAATTCATTGAACAAACCACGGTTCAGCAAAGCAGAATTATGAACCAGTTGAAACTTGGTGGCCCAGATCTGGTTATCCTAACTAAACCTACATGCGTCAGCCTAAAGGAATGAACCACCAACCAGATCTGGGTTGCAAAACTTCGAGCAACCACCAGGTGGCAGCCGAGAGTTTGGAGGTTTTTTTGTTGCCCCCTACTGGTTGTCAGGAGTTTTGCAGCCTCCCTCTATGCTTCAAGGAACGTATTGTGTGATAATTCCTCCTTATGGCTGTTCAGGCGCCGGATTGCCATGCCGTTTTCAGCTAATTGGGCTGCTTTTTTAAAAAAATAATAATTAATTAATTAATTAATAAATTCCTGGCTTAAAATTCCATGGGAAGCCAACTGTAAAGAGGATTTAATCCCCTCGTCTCGCACTCAGTCTGGTGAATAATCGCTCTCCGATTAGTGAATGTAGCTCCAGGGTGCAGTCTTTAAATATGCGCGTATTTCCCAGGGTGAATAAACCTATAGTTAACTTGCCATATGCCTCCAGAATTCTAATCGTGATTATTAGAACGGTAGTTTAAAAGAATGTTATAAATAGAATAGAGTAGAATAGAATAGAATAGAATAGAATAGAATAGAATAGAATAGAATAGAATAGAATAGAATTTTATTGGCCAAGCGTGATTGGACACACAAGGAATTTGTCTTGGTGCATATGCTCTCAGTGTACATAAAAGAAAAGATACCTTCATCAAGGTACAACATTTACAACACAATTGATGGTCAATATATCAATATAAATCATAAGGATTGCCAGCAACAGTTATAGTCATACAGTCCTAAGTGGAAAGAGATTGGTGATGGGAACGATGAGAAGATTAAAGCCGATATTGTCAAGAAGCATTTAATACCCTTGATAAGACAGGGCTCTCCAACCTTGTCACTTAAAGGGATAGTTGATGAATGCAGAATGCAATGATGAAAGTTACGACGATACCAAAAAATGTGACTTATGACCGTTTTTCACACTTTTTTTAAAAAATAATTTTTATTTCCATTTTCCAACATCATATTTATGTACAAACTATTATCCATCATTAATCATTAATTTTTATTTATGACTGATTCGGGCCTGCCCGACTGCCACTTCCTTTCTTCACAACCTCCCTCTCTACCCTCTACTACTTTCCCATCCTTCATCTCCTTCACTTTATTACTTCCTCTCCTCCTTCTCCACTCCTCCCTTCTTCCACCCTGTCTAACCTTCTTATTCCCCTTCTCCTTCTCAACTCTTTCCTACCTACTTTCTTCCCTCCTTCTACTCCTCTCTCCTTTTCTTTCTGAAATGGCAGTCGGGCAGCCCCAATATCATTCTAAATTTTAATTTCATATCTTCAAACATTACTGTACATTAATAATCAATCCATGTATCATTTCCCTTCCCCTCCTCCCCTTCCCCGGACTTCCCAGAGCAAATACCAGGTATTATGACCAACAATCACAAGCTAAAGTATACAAAATATACATAACCTCCCACCTTTAAAAATTTAAAACTTTAAATCCCCTCACAATAAAAATAAAGAGATAGGAAAGAATAATAAAAAGAAAAAAAGAAAAGAAGCGATACCAACTTCACATATTACTTCTTCTTACAGTCCATGTTTAAAATTAATCCAGCTTCTCAAATTCAATTTTTTCCCCCACTTGTATATTCCTTCAAATTTCGTAAGTCCATTTCTTAAATTACAGTCCATCTTCTCGAACTCAAATTTTCATCACTTATATATTTCTTCAATTGCCATAACATTTAATGTCCGTTCTTCTTACAGTCCATTTTAAAAATTACAGTCATCTTCTCAAATTCAAATTTCCCCCCCCCATTTGTAAATTCCTTCAAATTTCGTTAAGTTTTTCACACTTAATGACCATTGCAGCACCTCCCGTGGTCGCAGGAACAAAAACTCGGACGCTCGGCAACTGATCCATATTTATGTCGGTTGCAGTGATCCGGCGGTCAGTTGATTTCCCTTTTTGTGACCTTCGGATAAGCCCTATCAAGCCAGATTCACTTCACAATCCGGTTCCTAATTTATCAACTGCCACGATTCCTCATCGGACTAGAGCTGGGAGGGACCTTGGAGGTCTTCTAGTCCAACCCCCTGCTCAAGTAGGAAGCACCATACCGTTTCAGACAAGTGACCGTCCAGCCTCTTCTTAAAAAGCCTCCAGTGTTGGAGCACTTACAACTTCCGGTGGCAAGCTGTTCCACTGGCTAATTGTCTTCGCTGTCAGGAAATTTCTCTTTAATTCCCGGTTGCTTCTCTCCTTGATGAGTTTCCATCCACTGGTTTTTGTTTTTTTTTTGGTCCTGCCTTCTGGTGCCCTATGCCCTCTGGTTCACTTAAGAACGGTGGCAAGAAAGGTCGTAAAATGATGCAAAATGCGCTTAACAAATGTCTCGCTTAGCAGTGGAAATGTTGGACTCCATTGTGGTCGTATGTCGAGGACTACCTGTACCATAGATAGCGAGAGAGAGAGAGAGAGAGAGAGATTTTTTTAATTTGAATTTATATCCCGCCCTTCTCCGAAGACTCAGGGCGGCTTACATTGTGTTAAGCAATAGTCTTCATCCATTTGTATATTATATACAAAGTCAACTTATTGGCCCCAACAATCTGGGTCCTCATTTTACCTACCTTATAAAGGATGGAAGGCTGAGTCAACCTTGGGCCTGGTGGGACTTGAACCTGCAATAATTGCAGGCAGCTGTGTTTTAATAACAGACAGACTTAGTCTGCTGAGCCACCAGAGGCCCCTGTGATGATAGATAGATAGATAGATAGATAGATAGATAGATAGATAGATAGATAGATAGATAGATAGAAGAGAGAGAGAGAGAGAAGAGAGAGAGAGAGAGAGAGATGTAGATAGGTAGAGAGAGAGATATATATATATAGAGAGAGAGGATAGAGAGAGAGAGAGAGAAGAGAGAGAGAGAGATGTAGATGTGGATAGAGATGTAGATAGGATAGAGAGAGAGAGAGATGAGAGAGAGATAGAGAGAGAGAGATGAGAGATAGATAGAAAGAGAGAGAAGAGAGAGAGATGTAGATAGGTAGAGAGAGATGACAGATAGATAGATAGAGAGGTAGATAGATAGATAAAGATAGGTAAATGGATAGAGAGAGGATAGAGAGAGAGAGAAGAGAGAGAGAGATGAGAGAGAGATGTAGATGTGGATAGAGATGTAGATAGGATAGAGAGAGAGAGAGAGATGAGAGAGAGATAGAGAGAGAGAGATGAGAGATAGATAGAAAGAGAGAGAAGAGAGAGAGAGAGAGAGAGATGTAGATAGGTAGAGAGAGATGACAGATAGATAGATAGAGAGAGGTAGATAGATAGATAAAGATAGGTAAATGGATAGAGAGAGAGAGGGAGAGATAGGTAGATAAATCGATAGATAGATTAGGTAGACAGACAGACAGACAGACAGACAGACACATAGATAAATAGATAGATGATAGATAGATGATGAACGTATCTTTTCTTTTATGTACACTGAGAGCATATGCACCAAGACAAATTCCTTGTGTGTCCAATCACACTTGGCCAATAAAATTCTATTCTATTCTAGAGGTAGAAAGGTAGGTAGGTAGGTAGGTAGAAAGACAGACAGACAGACAGACAGACAGACAGACAGACAGACAGACAGACAGACAGACAGATAGATAGATAGATAGGCAGGCAGGCAGGCAGGCAGGCAGGCAGGCAGGCAGGCAGGCAGGCAGATAGATTTTCCTTTCTCCTTTTTTGTCTTTCCCTAATTTTCCCTAGTTCTGCATTTGAACGAGGCTCCTTCGTAAGCTTTCCAAGAATTCAATTCTAACAAACTCCCATCAAAACAGGGCCGTTCAAACCGGGTGAATTCACCGAACACAATGAATTCCAATCACAACCTTTGCTCAGCTATTTTGCCTTTTCAGAGGGAATTTGCTTATACAAACCTTGTGGGAAAATCCGCTTGGTCTTCCGACCGAGGCTTTGTCCACGTTGCTGATTTGCCATTTTTGGGTTTTTTTTGTTGGCTCTTCCAACCTGCTGAGTGACTTCGTGTTCAGTTCCTTTTTCCTATTCTTCGGTCTACCTTGCAGGGGTGTTGTGGGATTAAAAGGGCTAACCGACAGCCATCCATCCAAAAAAACAAAACAAAACAGAATAATATAGCCGGCTTTGTTTGAAAGAGAGAAAAAGATATGTGGATGGTTTTCAGTTGTGCCGCTGGCGAATGCCGAGAGGATAAACAGGTAGTCCTCGACGGTACGACCAGCTTGTTTGAAGTTACGACGGTGCGGAGAAAACGAGACTTGTGACCAACTCTTGCATTTATGATCGATTCTCGCACAGATGACCGTTCCAGGATCCTTAAAGGGACACGATCGAGAGTTAGACGCTTGGCTAGTTGCAATTACATGTAGTCCTCGACTTACGACCGCAACTGAGCCCAAAATTCCTAGTTGTTAAGCGAGACCATCGTTAAGGGAGTTTTGCCCCGTTTTACGACCTTTCTTGCCACCGATCTGAACTGAATCACCCCGTTTTACGACCTTTCTTGCCGCCGATCTTAAGTGAATCGCTGCCGTGGTTAAGTTAATGACACGGGCGTTAAGTGAATCCAGCTTCCCCCGCGGGACTTTGCCCGTCAGACGGCCGCCAAAGGGGATCACGTGACTCCCTTGCCAGGCGTCTGAATTTGGATCACGGGACCGCTGGGGGATGCCTCAGGGGTCGTAAGTGTGAAAAACGGTCCCTTTTTTCCACGGCCGCTGTTGTAGCTTCCAACGGTCACTAAGCGAACCGTTGTAAGTCGAGGACTGTCTGGGTTTATGACCGTCGCGGCGTTGTGGAATCTGCGGCTTTCCCAGCTGGCTTCCGGCAAGCACAGTCGATCGGGGGAAGCCCGACTCGCTTAAGAACCATGTGGCTCACTTAATGACTCCCTTAGTCACTTCCTGACCTCAGCAAGACGGTTGCAAAAATCAATTGGGATGACACACTGAAGGTTGCTTAGCAACGGAAGTTCCCCTCCCAATGGTCGTCATAAGTCGAGGACTACCCGATAAAGACCGAATCAATCCCATCCCCCCCACATTACCATTTTTGGCAATTTGATACTGGAGATCTCTGGCATTTGATGTTTATCCCGTACAAGGTCTCCTCCACTTACCGTCATAATTGAGAATGGAATTCCCATCGTTAAGTGAGTCAAAGCAATTTTTAAATCAATCATGCGGTCATTAAGTGAATCCAGCTTCTTCCACTGACTTTGCTGGTCAGAAGCCAGCTGGGAAGGATGCAAAAGAGGATCACATGACCCCGGGACATTGCAACCGTCATAAGTATGTGCCATTCTATTCCATTCCATTCTATTCCATTCCATATTTTCTATTCTATTCTATTATCTCAATAAAGTCACCTATTCTATTCTAAAACCGTATCTTGCTTAAAGCTGGCTTGCGACAGCACCCCCGTTCCATTCCATTCCATTCCATTCCATTCCATAGTTTCTTTTCTTTTCTTTTCTATTCTATTCTATTCTATTCTATTCTATTCTATTCTATTCTATTCTATTCCATTCCATAGTTTCTTTTCTTTTCTATTCTATTCTATTCTATTCTATTCTATTCTATTCTATTCTATTCTATTCTATTCTATTCCATTCCATATTTTCTATTCTATTCTATTCTATTCTATTCTATTCTATTCTATTCTATATTTTCTTTTCTATTCTATTCTATTCTATTCCATATTCTCTTTTCTATTCTATTCTCTATTCTATTCTATTCCATTCCATTCCATTCCATTCCATTCCATTCCATATTTTCTATTCTATTCTATTCTATTCTATTCTATTCTATTCTATTCTATTCTATTCCATTCCATTCCATTCCATTCCATTCCATTCCATTCCATTCCATTCCATATTTTCTTTTCTTTTCTATTCTATTCCATTCCATTCCATTCCATATTTTATTTTATTTTATTTTATTTTATTTTATTTTATTTTATTTTATTTTATTTTATTTTCTATTCTATTCTATTCCATTCCATTCCATATTCTCTTTTCTATTCTATTCTTTCTTCTATTCTCTATTCTATTCTATTCTATTCTATTCTATTCTATTCTATTCTATTCTATTCTAGTCTAGTCTAGTCTATTCTATTCTATTCTATTCTACTCTACTCCATTCTATTCTTATTCATTCCTAATACTCTTCCCTTCCCTTCCCTTCCCTTCCCTTCCCTTCCCTTCCCTTCCCTTCCCTTCCCTTCCCTTCCCTTCCCTTCCCTTCCCTTCTCTATTCTATTCTCTATTCTATTCTCTTTTCTATTCTCTTTTCTATTCTATGCTATTTTATTCTATTCCATTCCATTCCATTCCACCCCACCCCACCCCACCCCCCCCCACTCCACTCCACTCCACCCCACCCCACCCCACCCTATTCCTATTCCTATTCCTATTCCTATTCCTATTCCTATTCCTATTCCTCTTCTACTCTGTCCTTTATCCTATCCCATCCTATCCTATCCCACAAAACCCCTCTTTTACAGCCGGTGGGGAGGGGAACCCTTCTCAGCCCCTGCCTGATACCGAAAAGCTATTTCGAAAAAGCGGTGGTGGCGGTTAAAATATCCTGCCGGGAGGCTACTTTAGGACATCGTAACCTAGGCTGGGAAGATCAGGCGCAAACTGGTTTGGCTCCATTTCTTTTTTTCCCTTTTTTTTTAAAAATATCCAGCTTCTCCGCAGGGGCGGGGGAGGCTGGATAAGAGCGGGCAGCTGAGATTGGATCGGGCTGGGGATGGAGGCTTGGGCAAGGCCTCCGCCCGCAAAGCAGCAAAACTTTATTAAACAGGTCAAAGCCAGTTACTCCGTGCTGAGTCAGCGAACTTGGGGGGGGGGGGGAGAATGCCAGAGACGAGAGACAAGCTTAGGAAAACAAAAGGAGGAGGAGGAGGAGGAGGAGGAGGAGGAGGAGGAGGAGGAGGAGGAGGAGGAGGAATCTATACTCCCCCCCCAAAAAAAATCTCACTGCAAGAAGGAACCGCTCGCAACCCACCAGCGGGCTGGGCTCGGTGCCCAAATCTCCAATTGCACAGTTGGAATGAAAATAGAATAAAATAAAATCATCCGCCATAAGCTGCTTAAATAGGACAGATCGGAGGTGACCCAGAAGGCAGGGGGGAGCAGGTGGGTGGGTGGGAGAGATTAGGAAGAGAGATAAAACAAGGGGGAAACCGAGGCACGGGCAGGTGGGCAAAAAAATAAAAATAAAAAAAAAATAAAGGGTGAGCAGGACTTTAGGAGAGCTTGGGAGAAAAAAAAGTAGATATGGTCAATTCTCACCCTGGGCTGAGTTTTAAGACCGGTGGACTTGCAACTCCCAGAGTTATAACCCCAGGCTGGAAGGGAATTCTGGGGTATTTGATGCCCATCCGTTTTAAAACTCATCCAGGGTGAGAATTGCGGATGTTCCAACGCTGGAAGTTTTTCAAGGCGAGATTTGTCTGAAACGGTATATAGCCGTGATGGCGAACCTAAGACCGGTGTGCCACGGGTGGCACGCGGAACCATATCTGTGGGCACGCGAGGGTTGCCCTAGCTCGGATCATGTGCGCGCCTGGCCAGCTGATTTTCAGGTCTTCTGGACCCACCGGAAGTCGGGCAACGGGCTGTTTCCGGCCTCCAGAGGGCTTCCGAGGGGTTGGGGAAGGCCGTTTTCACCCTCCCCAGGCTCCCAGGAAGGCTCTGGAGCCTACGGAAGGCGAAAAACGGGCCTACCGGCTCACCATGTGTTAAAAGCGGAAGGAGCGTGGCGGGGTCACGCGGGCAGGCACGGGGGGAGGCAGGACGCATTGAATTATGGGTGTAGGCACACATGCTTGTGACCCCCACGCGCAACCTCCGCTTTTACCACGCGACGCCAAAAAGGTTAACCATAACTGGTATATAGGGTGTCCGACCTGAGTAGGGGGGTTGGACTAGAAGACCTTCCGAGGTCCCTTCCAACTCTGTTATTCCCCTCCTCCCCCTCCCCCTCCCCCTTCCTCCTTTTAAAGAAGAGACTGGACGACCCTGTAACAGTAACAGTGAGTTGGAAGGGACCTTGGAGGTCATCTAGTCCAACCCCCTGCTCCCCCAGGAAACCTGCACTAGGGGATTCGAACCGCTGAACTGCCGAGCTTGCTGATCGACAAGTTCAGCGTCTTACCCACTGAGCTACCTAGTCTTGTTTGAAAGGGTAGCGGGTTTTCTGCTTGAGTCGGGGTGGAGGGATGGGGAGGTGGGGTTGGACTAGAAGATCTCTCGAGGTCCCTTCCAACTCTGTGATTCTTATTCTTGAGCGTGTGCTTTTCTCAACTTGGTGCCTTCGAGGCAGTGGTGAAATGTAAAATTTGTTATTACCGGTTCTGTGGGCGTGGCTTGGTGGTGGGGCAGTTATGTGACTGGGTGGGCGTAGCCAACATTTGTTTTTTTTTTACTTTTAGAAGCATTTTTTCTACAACCTCTTTGGCCGCAGTGGTTGTTTTTTTTAAAAAAAATGCTTTTAAAGGGTTCAGATGATCAGGCAACTCAGCTGGGATCGCCAGAATCTTTTAAAAGCGTTTTTTTTTAAAAAAACCTCTTCAGCCAAAGAGGTTGTAGAAAAAAATGCTTTTAAAAAATTCTGACGATCCCAGCTGAGCCGCGCAATCATCAGAGGATTTTTTTTTTTTAACTTTGAAAAGCATTTTTTCTACAACCCCTTTGGCCGCAGTGGTTGTTTTTTTTAAAAAAAATGCTTTTAAAGGGTTCAGATGATCAGGCAACTCAGCTGGGATCGCCAGAATCTTTTAAAAGCGTTTTTTTTTAAAAAAACCTCTTCAGCCAAAGAGGTTGTAGAAAAAAATGCTTTTAAAAAATTCTGACGATCCCAGCTGAGCCGCGCAATCATCAGAGGATTTTTTTTTTTTAACTTTGAAAAGCATTTTTTCTACAACCTCTTTGGCCAAAGAGTTTTTTTTTAAAAAAATTACTTTTGAAGGGTTCCGACGATCAGGGAACTCAGCTGGGATCGTCAGAACCCTTTAAAAGCATTTTTTCTACAACCTCTTCGGCCGAAGAAAAAATGCTCTTAAAAGTAAAAAAAACCCAAAAAACCTCTGATGATTGCGCGGCTCAGCTGGGCTTGGTCGGCGGAGGGGTTGGGGGATGGCAGGGATTTTTGTTTCTGGTTCTCCGAATCACCCGCCGCCATCGCTACCGGATCGGGCGATCCAGTCCGAACCGGGAGCATTTTACCCCTGCTTACGGGAGTCTGATGGGCTTCAAGGCCCATCATTTTTCACGGCTGGGGAGGATGCGAGCAGAGGGAGCAGAAGGCAAGCAGGACACCGTGACCACATTAGCTAACTCCAACCCCGGCAGGCCGAAACCGGTCGGTGTCCCCAAAAAAAAAACTTTCTGAAGGTGTTTTGGTTTTTTTAATCTCTCTTATCTGGCCTGCCTGGTTGCTTTCTGCTCCGTATCTCCGCCCTGGGTCACGTCCAAGGTTGTTTTCCTGGTACCAGCCCTTGCTTGGTAGCCACCAGCTGGCCCGGCGTGGGCACCTCTGTCGAGGCGTGCCCTCGAAAAGTGGCATTTGGGGCGGTGTCCGCACTGAACCGAAGGCTGGGTCCTATTTTGAAGCGCTCACCGGGACAGGCTGTGCTCGAAAAAATTGCGCAACAGTCTTTTTGCAGCCCCACCTTCTCTTCTAGGGTCGCTTCCAAAAATTCGGAGCCCAGCCGGGCCGGGTTCCAACCCTTGTGACTGCCAAGGATACTGAGAAAGACGATCCCCTTCGAGGAGATCAACCTGGGGTTATTTATTTTATTTTTTTGCGGGGGGGGGGTGTTAGAATAATCCCCTGGGGACTTCCTGGGATCTGGAGAAGATTGCGAGATTCGAACCGGCTGATTCCTGGAAAACTGTTCCCTAGGACCTTCCTAGGGCAGTGCTGGCAAATCTGTTCGGCATCGAGGGCCCGAATTGAAATGCGTGCGTCGTAAACCGGAGAATGCCTGTTTTTTGGGGTCGCTTTTAGCCGTTTATTGGGCCGTTTTTCAAGCTGTGTTTTGGCCCGAAAAACATCCTGAAAAACATCCTGAAAAACAGCCCCAAAACAGCCCCAAAACAGCTGAAAACAGCCCAAAAAACAGCCCCAAAACAGCCCCAAAACAGCTAAAAACAGCCCCAAAACAGCCCCAAAATAGCTAAAAACAGCCCAAAAAACAGCCCCAAAACAGCTAAAAACAGCCCCAAAACAGCCCCCAAACAGCTAAAAACAGCCCAAAAACAGCCCCAAAACAGCCCCCAAACAGCTAAAACAGCCCCAAAACAGCCCCAAAACAGCCCCAAAATAGCTAAAACAGCCCCAAAACAGCCCCAAAACAGCCCCAAACAGCTAAAACAGCCCCAAAACAGCCCCAAACAGCTAAAACAGTCCAAAACAGCCCCAAACAGCTAAAAAGCCCAAAACAGCCCCAAAACAGCCCCAAACAGCTAAAACAGCCCCAAAACAGCCCCAAAACAGCCACAAAACAGCTAAAACAGCCCCAAAACAGCCCCAAAACAGCCCCAAACAGCTAAAACAGCCCCAAAACAGCCCCAAACAGCTAAAACAGCCCCAAAACAGCCCCAAAACAGCCCCAAACAGCTAAAACAGCACTAAAACAGCCCCAAACAGCTAAAACAGCCCCAAAACAGCCCCAAACAGCTAAAACAGCCCCAAAACAGCCCCAAAACAGCCCCAAACAGCTAAAACAGCCCCAAAACAGCCCCAAACAGCTAAAACAGCCCCAAAACAGCCCCAAACAGCTAAAACAGCCCCAAAACAGCCCCAAACAGCTAAAACAGCACTAAAACAGCCCCAAACAGCTAAAACAGTCCAAAACAGCCCCAAACAGCTAAAAAGCCCAAAACAGCCCAAAACAGCCCCAAACAGCTAAAACAGCCCCAAAACAGCCCCAAAACAGCCAAAACAGCTAAAACAGCCCAAAAACAGCCCCAAAACAGCCCCAAACAGCTAAAACAGCCCCAAAACAGCCCCAAACAGCTAAAACAGCCCAAAACAGCCCCAAAACAGCCCCAAACAGCTAAAACAGCACTAAAACAGCCCCAAACAGCTAAAACAGCCCAAAACAGCCCCAAACAGCTAAAACAGCCCCAAAACAGCCCCAAAACAGCCCCAAACAGCTAAAACAGCCCCAAAACAGCCCCAAACAGCTAAAACAGCCCAAAAACAGCCCCAAACAGCTAAAACAGCCCAAAAACAGCCCCAAACAGCTAAAACAGCACTAAAACAGCCCCAAACAGCTAAAACAGCCCAAAAACAGCCCAAACAGCTAAAACAGCACTAAAACAGCCCCAAACAGCTAAAACAGCCCAAAACAGCCCCAAACAGCTAAAACAGCCCAAAACAGCCCCAAACAGCTAAAACAGCCCCAAAACAGCCCCAAAACAGCCCCAAACAGCTAAAACAGCCCCAAAACAGCCCCAAACAGCCCCAAACAGCTAAAACAGCCCCAAAACAGCCCCAAAACAGCCCAAAACAGCTAAAAACAGCCCCAAAACAGCTAAAAACAGCTCCAAAACAGCCCCAAAAGCCCCAAAACAGCTAAAAACAGTCCAAAAAACAGCCCCAAAACAGCTAAAAACAGCCCCAAAACAGCCCCAAAACAGCACTTTTTCACGTTTTGTTTTTTTTTGGCCATTTTTTTGGCTGTTTTCAGGCCATTTTCCAGTGCTCCGGCGCCTGCGCGCATGCCCAAGGGGCAGACTCTGCGTGGCACCTCTGGCACGCGTGTCATAGATTCGCCATTACAGTCCTAGGATTTCATTGCAAACGGTCCGTTTTGCCCGTCTGTTTGCGGATGTCCCAGATCAGCTTTGATCCAAGAGGGGCTGAAACCCACCGGCAGGATCTAGTCAGCAGAAAAAGTCCCCTTCTGGGTTTCCGGATCTCCAAACGGAGATTTTAATCTACCACCCAGATCTCCACCTGTGCTAGGGATTACGTAACTTGACTCCGGCTCGAATCTCACCTGTTCCCCGTTCCTCTTCTTGGTTTTGCCCCTGGAAAAGGAGACCATCGAAAACCTCTATATAGCAAGGGTTTCTCAATTTTAGCAGCTTTTAGGTGAGTGGACTTCAACACCCAGAATTCCCCAGGCAGCCTTGTGTTTCCCGACCTTGGTAGCTTTTAGATGGGTGGACTTCAACACCCAGAATTCCCCAGTCAACCTTGTGATTCCCGACCTTGGTAGCTTTTAGATGGGTGGACTTCAACTCCCAGAATTCCCCAGGCAGCCTTGTGATTCCCGACCTTGGTAGCTTTTAGATGGGTGGACTTCAACTCCCAGAATTCCCCAGTCAGCCTTGTGTTTCCCGACCTTGGTAGCTTTTAGATGGGTGGACTTCAACTCCCAGAATTCCCCAGTCAACCTTGTGATTCCCGACCTTGGTAGCTTTTAGATGGGTGGACTTCAACACCCAGAATTCCCCAGGCAGCCTTGTGATTCCCGACCTTGGTAGCTTTTAGATGGGTGGACTTCAACTCCCAGAATTCCCCAGTCAACCTTGTGATTCCCGACCTTGGTAGCTTTTAGATGGGTGGACTTCAACACCCAGAATTCCCCAGGCAGCCTTGTGGTTCCCGACCTTGGTAGCTTTTAGATGGGTGGACTTCAACTCCCAGAATTCCCCAGTCAGCCTTGTGTTTCCCGACCTTGGTAGCTTTTAGATGGGTGGACTTCAACTCCCAGAATTCCCCAGTCAACCTTGTGATTCCCGACCTTGGTAGCTTTTAGATGGGTGGACTTCAACTCCCAGAATTCCCCAGCAGCCTTGTGATTCCCGACCTTGGTAGCTTTTAGATGGGTGGACTTCAACTCCCAGAATTCCCCAGTCAGCTTTGGGTTTCTCAATTTTAGCAGCTTTTAGGTGAGTGGACTTCAACACCCAGAATTCCCCAGTCAGCTTTGTGTTTCCCGACCTTGGTAGCTTTTAGATGGGTGGACTTCAACTCCCAGAATTCCCCAGTCAGCCTTGTGTTTCCCAACCTTGGTAGCTTTTAGATGGGTGGACTTCAACACCCAGAATTCCCCAGTCAACCTTGTGTAGCTTAATCTTGGTGACTTTCCAATAGGTGGACTTCAACTCCCAGAATTCCTCAGTCAGCCTTGCGTAGCTCAATCTTGGTGACTTTCCGATGGGTGGACTTCAACTCCCAGAATTCTCAAACCTAGTCAGCTTTGGGTTTCTCAAGGCCGGCTGGGGAATTCTGGGAGTTGAAGTCCAACCATCTTAAAAATTTACCAAGATGGAGAAGGTCCCTTCCAACTCTATTATTCTATTAGAATAATATTATTCTAATCCGAAAGATTTTTTGCCCTGGTACTTTTTCACTTCCCGGTCTGCTTCTGCCCAAGGGTTTTTCTGTCAAGCTCTGCATTTCCTGTTTTGAACCTCGCTGATTTGGGCTGGATTGGCAGAAACGGGACGCTAACTCAGCAGGCAGAGTTCCCATTTCCTCTTCATCTGCAAAGCTTGGCGTGGACCCCCGTCTCCCCGTTGGTTCACCCTTCCCCGCCCCGCCGCAAGGAGGAAAATGCAAGAAGTAGAGATTTAAATTTGAATTTAAAATTAAACTTGAAATGCAAAGCCGGGAAGCCTTTAAGCTTAGTTTTGTTAACCAGAAGACAAAACGAGTGCCTAGACATCATTCTATGAAGGGGTTAATCCATCACGTTAAACCACGATTGGGTTAAACCACTTTCTGCGGGGGTTAGGCTTGTAAACACACGAAACCACGAATGGTGGTTTGTCCACCTCCAGGATTCCCTGAGACCTTTAACTGAAAACTAAGCCAACCCGGCTTACAGTTGTATGACACATTCTCTCCATGGCTTACATCCGAAGAGAGGCACGAAGTCCTCGGCTTAACAACCGTTCGTTTAGCGACCGTCTGGAGTTGCAACACCACCGAAAAAAAATGTGATTTATTACTGCTAGGATTGTGGCACGCTGCCTGGTCACGGGATCCAAATTCAGACGCTTGGCAACTGTCTCATATTTATGACGGTGGCAGGGTCCCGGGGTCACGCGATTCCTCCTTTTGCGACTTTCAAGCCGGGGGGGGGGGCAAGCCAGATTCAGGTTAGTGACTGGCACTGATTCGCTTCGCGATCGTGGCGAGAAAAGTCGTAACGTGGGACCAAGCTCAGTTAGCAACTATCTCCCTTAGCAATCGGATCTTTGGGGCTCGATTGGGGTCGTAAGCCGAGGACTACTTATATTGAACATTGGGCGCTATCGAACAAAATGAAATTCAACGGTGAAAAAAGTACGGTTCTACATTTAGGCAAAAAAAACACCCCAAAATGCACAGGTACCGTATATGTGGTACCTTGCTCAGTGGTAGTAACTGTGAAAGGGATCTTGGAGTCCTAGTGGACAACCATTTAGATATGAGCCAGCCGTGTGCAGCAGCTGCCAAAAAAGCCAACACAATTCTGGGCTGCATAAACAGAGGGATAGAATCAAGATCACGTGACGTGTTAATACCACTTTATTTTATTTATTTATTTTTTTTTTTGTTTACATTTATACCCCGCCCTTCTCCGAAGACTCAGGGCGGCTTACAGTGTATAAGGCAATAGTCTCATTCTATTTGTATATTTTTTACAAAGTCAACTTATTGCCCCCCCAACAATCTGGGTCCTCATTTTACCTACCTTATAAAGGATGGAAGGCTGAGTCAACCTTTTGATTCCCGACCTTGGTAGCTTTTAGATGGGTGGACTTCAACACCCAGAATTCCCCAGTCAGCTTTGTGTTTCCCAACCTTGGTAGCTTTTAGATGGGTGGACTTCAACACCCAGAATTCCCCAGTCAGCTTTGTGTTTCCCAACCTTGGTAGCTTTTAGATGGGTGGACTTCAACACCCAGAATTCCCCAGTCAACCTTGTGTAGCTTAATCTTGGTGACTTTCCAATAGGTGGACTTCAACACCCAGAATTCCTCAGTCAGCCTTGCGTAGCTCAATCTTGGTGACTTTCCGATGGGTGGACTTCAACTCCCAGAATTCCCCAGTCAGCTTTGTGTTTCCGACCTTGGTAGCTTTTAGATGGGTGGACTTCAACACCCAGAATTCCCCAGCAGCCTTGTGATTCCGACCTTGGTAGCTTTTAGATGGGTGGACTTCAACTCCCAGAATTCCCCAGTCAGCCTTATGTAGCTCAATCTTGGTGACTTTCCAATAGGTGGACTTCAACTCCCAGAATTCCCCAGTCAGCCTTGCGTAGCTCAATCTTGGTGACTTTCCAATAGGTGGACTTCAACACCCAGAATTCCTCAGTCAGCCTTGCGTAGCTCAATCTTGGTGACTTTCCAATAGGTGGACTTCAACTCCCAGAATTCCCCAGTCAACCTTGTGTAGCTTAATCTTGGTGACTTTCCGATGGGTGGACTTCAACACCCAGAATTCCCCAGTCAACCTTGTGATTCCGACCTTGGTAGCTTTTAGATGGGTGGACTTCAACTCCCAGAATTCCCCAGTCAGCCTTGCGTAGCTCAATCTTGGTGACTTTCCAATAGGTGGACTTCAACACCCAGAATTCCTCAGTCAGCCTTGCGTAGCTCAATCTTGGTGACTTTCCAATAGGTGGACTTCAACACCCAGAATTCCCCAGTCAGCCTTGCGTAGCTCAATCTTGGTGACTTTCCAATAGGTGGACTTCAACACCCAGAATTCCCCAGTCAGCCTTGTGTTTCCGACCTTGGTAGCTTTTAGATGGGTGGACTTCAACACCCAGAATTCCCCAGTCAACCTTGTGATTCCCGACCTTGGTAGCTTTTAGATGGTGGACTTCAACACCCAGAATTCCTCAGTCAGCCTTGCGTAGCTCAATCTTGGTGACTTTCCGATGGGTGGACTTCAACTCCCAGAATTCTCAAACCTAGTCAGCTTTGTGTTTCCGACCTTGGTAGCTTTTAGATGGGTGGACTTCAACTCCCAGAATTCCTCAGTCAGCCTTGCGTAGCTCAATCTTGGTGACTTTCCAATAGGTGGACTTCAACACCCAGAATTCCCCAGTCAACCTTGTGTAGCTTAATCTTGGTGACTTTCCAATAGGTGGACTTCAACTCCCAGAATTCCCCAGTCAGCCTTGCGTAGCTCAATCTTGGTGACTTTCCGATGGGTGGACTTCAACACCCAGAATTCCTCAGTCAGCCTTGCGTAGCTCAATCTTGGTGACTTTCCAATAGGTGGACTTCAACTCCCAGAATTCCTCAGTCAGCCTTGCGTAGCTCAATCTTGGTGACTTTCCGATGGGTGGACTTCAACTCCCAGAATTCCCCAGTCAGCCTTGCGTAGCTCAATCTTGGTGACTTTCCAATAGGTGGACTTCAACTCCCAGAATTCCCCAGTCAGCCTTGTGTTTCCCGACCTTGGTAGCTTTTAGATGGGTGGACTTCAACACCCAGAATTCCCCAGTCAGCCTTGTGTTTCCCGACCTTGGTAGCTTTTAGATGGGTGGGCTTCAACTCCCAGAATTCCCCAGTCAACCTTGTGTAGCTTAATCTTGGTGACTTTCCAATAGGTGGACTTCAACACCCAGAATTCCTCAGTCAGCCTTATGTAGCTCAATCTTGGTGACTTTCCGATGGGTGGACTTCAACTCCCAGAATTCCCCAGTCAACCTTGTGTAGCTTAATCTTGGTGACTTTCCAATAGGTGGACTTCAACTCCCAGAATTCCCCAGTCAGCCTTGTGTTTCCCAACCTTGGTAGCTTTTAGATGGGTGGACTTCAACACCCAGAATTCCCCAGTCAACCTTGTGTAGCTTAATCTTGGTGACTTTCCAATAGGTGGACTTCAACTCCCAGAATTCCTCAGTCAGCCTTGCGTAGCTCAATCTTGGTGACTTTCCGATGGGTGGACTTCAACTCCCAGAATTCTCAAACCTAGTCAGCTTTGGGTTTCTCAAGGCCGGCTGGGGAATTCTGGGAGTTGAAGTCCAACCATCTTAAAAATTTACCAAGATGGAGAAGGTCCCTTCCAACTCTATTATTCTATTAGAATAATATTATTCTAATCCGAAAGATTTTTTGCCCTGGTACTTTTTCACTTCCCGGTCTGCTTCTGCCCAAGGGTTTTTCTGTCAAGCTCTGCATTTCCTGTTTTGAACCTCGCTGATTTGGGCTGGATTGGCAGAAACGGGACGCTAACTCAGCAGGCAGAGTTCCCATTTCCTCTTCATCTGCAAAGCTTGGCGTGGACCCCCCCCCCGTCTCCCCGTTGGTTCACCCCTTCCCCCCCCCCCCCGCCCCGCCGCAAGGAGGAAAATGCAAGAAGTAGAGATTTAAATTTGAATTTAAAATTAAACTTGAAATGCAAAGCCGGGAAGCCTTTAAGCTTAGTTTTGTTAACCAGAAGACAAAACGAGTGCCTAGACATCATTCTATGAAGGGGTTAATCCATCACGTTAAACCACGATTGGGTTAAACCACTTTCTGCGGGGGTTAGGCTTGTAAACACACGAAACCACGAATGGTGGTTTGTCCACCTCCAGGATTCCCTGAGACCTTTAACTGAAAACTAAGCCAACCCGGCTTACAGTTGTATGACACATTCTCTCCATGGCTTACATCCGAAGAGAGGCACGAAGTCCTCGGCTTAACAACCGTTCGTTTAGCGACCGTCTGGAGTTGCAACACCACCGAAAAAAAATGTGATTTATTACTGCTAGGATTGTGGCACGCTGCCTGGTCACGGGATCCAAATTCAGACGCTTGGCAACTGTCTCATATTTATGACGGTGGCAGGGTCCCGGGGTCACGCGATTCCTCCTTTTGCGACTTTCAAGCCGGGGGGGGGGGCAAGCCAGATTCAGGTTAGTGACTGGCACTGGTTCGCTTCGCGATCGTGGCGGGGAAAGTCGTAACGTGGGACCAAGCTCAGTTAGCAACTATCTCCCTTAGCAATCGGATCTTTGGGGCTCGATTGGGGTCGTAAGCCGAGGACTACTTATATTGAACATTGGGCGCTATCGAACAAAATGAAATTCAACGGTGAAAAAAGTACGGTTCTACATTTAGGCAAAAAAAACACCCCAAAATGCACAGGTACCGTATATGTGGTACCTTGCTCAGTGGTAGTAACTGTGAAAGGGATCTTGGAGTCCTAGTGGACAACCATTTAGATATGAGCCAGCCGTGTGCAGCAGCTGCCAAAAAAGCCAACACAATTCTGGGCTGCATAAACAGAGGGATAGAATCAAGATCACGTGACGTGTTAATACCACTTTATTTTATTTATTTTTCAACCAGCGCCTTTCGGGAAAATAAATAAACCCGAAAAGGAAAAGGCAGCAAAGAAGGGGGATACAGTTAGGACGGTGTTAAAAAAAAAGGGACTGAATTTCACACTCAGGACCGTGGCCGCCTCCCGGTGGTCACGTGATCAAAATTCAAATGCTTGACTTATGACGGTTTCAGCATCCGGGGGAGGCTGGGATCCCCTTTTGTGCTCTTCTGACCAGGCGAGACAAGATTCACTTAACAGCCGTGTTACTAGCTGAAGAACTGCAAGGGTTCACTTAACAGCCGTGTTACTAGCTGAAGAACTGCAAGGGTTCACTTAACAGCCGTGTTACTAGCTGAAGAACTGCAAGGGTTCACTTAACAGCCGTGTTACTAGCTGAAGAACTGCAAGGGTTCACTTAACAGCCGTGTTACTAGCTGAAGAACTGCAAGGGTTCACTTAACAGCCGTGTTACTAGCTGAAGAACTGCAAGGGTTCACTTAACAGCCGTGTTACTAGCTGAAGAACTGCAAGGGTTCACTTAACAGCCGTGTTACTAGCTGAAGAACTGCAAGGGTTCACTTAACAGCCGTGTTACTAGCTGAAGAACTGCAAGGGTTCACTTAACAGCCGTGTTACTAGCTGAAGAACTGCAAGGGTTCACTTAACAGCCGTGTTACTAGCTGAAGAACTGCAAGGGTTCACTTAACAGCCGTGTTACTAGCTGAAGAACTGCAAGGGTTCACTTAACAATGGTGGCAAGGGAGGTCGTAAAACGGGACAAAACTCACTTAGCAACGGTCTTGCTTAGGAATGGAAACCGTGGGCTCGACCGCGGCTGTAAGTCAAGGACTATTTGTACTCATGCATCAACAGTTTGCAAGCATTTTGGTATATTAGAAAGTCGATTAGCATAACAGAGTTGGAAGGGACCTTGTAGGTCATCTAGTCCAACCCCCACCCCACCCCGACCCTACACCATTTCTGACGGATGGCAGTCCAGTCTCTTCTTGAAAGAGACTGAAGGCAAGCTGTTCCCATCCTCTCAGGGCTTGTGAAAAGATTATATTGATTTAAAAGCCCAAAAAAACCACCACTCTTTTAAAAACGCTGCCGTTCTACCGCTTAGGAAGGAGAGAAGCAACTTAGAACTAAGGAGAAATTTCCTGACAGTTAGAACAATGAATCAGTGGAACAACTTGCCTCCAGAAGCTGTAAATGCTCCAACACTGGAAATTTTAGGAAAATGTTGGATAACCATTTGTCTGAAATGTTGTAGGGTTTCCTGCCTGGGCAGGGGGTTGGCCTAGAAGACCTCCAAGGTCCCTTCCAACTCTGTTATTATTATATGATAAATTCCCTTAGCAAAGCTTCCTGTTTTTAATATCGACGTCAACTTGTGGCAGGAATTAATTGTTTGGTCTCAGTCGCTAGAAAAAAAATAACATGTTTTTTTTCTTCAAACAATATGACACAAAGCCGCTGGGTCAGCCTTGGTTTTGTTTCCTCCTCTGGCAATTGTTTCATTTTGCAATATTGTGCTAAGAGGACGCCCGTATTTCTGAGCTCCTGCTTTAAAAGTAAATATTTATTTTTTTTGTTTACATTTATACCCCGCCCTTCTCCGAAGACTCAGGGCGGCTTACAGTGTATAAGGCAATAGTCTCATTCTATTTGTATATTTTTACAAAGTCAACTTATTGCCCCCCCAACAATCTGGGTCCTCATTTTACCTACCTTATAAAGGATGGAAGGCTGAGTCAACCTTGTGATTCCCGACCTTGGTAGCTTTTAGATGGGTGGACTTCAACTCCAGAATCCCTAACCAGCCAGGCTGGCTGAGGATTCTGGGAGTTGAATCCATCTGTCTTCCCCTTCGCCCCATCCTCAGCCTTTCTCAATCTTAGCCCTTGAAAGGTGGACTTCAACTCCCAGAGTCCCCAACCAGCCAGGCTGGCTGAGGATTCTGGGAGTTGAATCCATCTGTCTTCCCCTTCGTCCCATCCTCAGTCTTTCTCAGTCTTAGCCCTTGAAAGGAGTGGATTCAACTCCCAGAGTCCCCAACCAGCAAGGCTGACTGAGGGATTCTGGGAGTTGAAATCCATCTGTCTTCCCCTTCGCCTTAGCCTCAGTTTTTCTCAATCTTGGCCCTTGAAAGGAGTGGATTAACTCCCAGAATCCCCAACCAGCAAGGCTGACTGAGGGATTCTGGGAGTTGAAGTCCATCTGTCTTCCCCTTCGCCCCATCCTCAGCCTTTCTCAATCTTAGCCCTTGAAGAGGGGTGGACTTCAACACCCAGAATTCCCCAGGCAGCCTTGTGATTCCCGACCTTGGTAGCTTTTAGATGGGTGGACTTCAACTCCAGAATCCCCAACCAGCCAGGCTGACTGAGGATTCTGGGAGTTGAAATCCATCTGTCTTCCCCTTCGCCTTAGCCTCAGTTTTTCTCAATCTTAGCCCTTGAAAGGAGTGGATTCAACTCCCAGAATCCCTAACCAACCAGGCTGGCTGAAGGATTCTGGGAGTTGAAATCCATCTGTCTTCCCCTTCGCCTTAGCCTCAGTTTTTCTCAATCTTGGCCCTTGAAAGGTGGACTTCAACTCCAGAATCCCCAACCAGCCAGGCTGGCTGAGGGATTCTGGGAGTTGAAGTCCATCCATCTTCCCCTTCGTCCCATCCTCAGTCTTTCTCAGTCTTAGCCCTTGAAAGGAGTGATTAACTCCCAGAATTCCCCAGTCAACCTTGTGATTCCCGACCTTGGTAGCTTTTAGATGGGTGGACTTCAACTCCAGAATCCCCAACCAGCCAGGCTGGCTGAGGGATTCTGGGAGTTGAATCCATCTGTCTTCCCCTTCGTCCCATCCTCAGTCTTTCTCAGTCTTAGCCCTTGAAAGGAGTGGATTAACTCCCAGAATTCCCCAGTCAGCCTTGTGTTTCCGACCTTGGTAGCTTTTAGATGGGTGGACTTCAACTCCAGAATCCCCAACCAGCCAGGCTGGCTGAGGATTCTGGGAGTTGAATCCATCTGTCTTCCCCTTCGCCTTAGCCTCAGTTTTTCTCAATCTTAGCCCTTGAAGAGGTGGACTTCAACTCCCAGAATCCCTAACCAGCCAGGCTGGCTGAAGGATTCTGGGAGTTGAAATCCATCTGTCTTCCCCTTCGCCCTATCCTCAGCCTTTCTCAATCTTGGCCCTTGAAAGGAGTGGATTAACTCCCAGAATCCCTAACCAACCAGGCTGGCTGAAGGATTCTGGGAGTTGAATCCATCTGTCTTCCCCTTCGCCTTAGCCTCAGTTTTTCTCAATCTTAGCCCTTGAAAGGAGTGGACTTCAACACCCAGAATTCCCCAGGCAGCCTTGTGATTCCCGACCTTGGTAGCTTTTAGATGGGTGGACTTCAACTCCCAGAATTCCCCAGTCAACCTTGTGATTCCCGACCTTGGTAGCTTTTAGATGGGTGGACTTCAACTCCCAGAATCCCCAACCAGCCAGGCTGACTGAGGATTCTGGGAGTTGAATCCATCTGTCTTCCCCTTCGCCCTATCCTCAGCCTTTCTCAATCTTGGCCCTTGAAAGGAGTGGATTCAACTCCCAGAATTCCCCAGTCAGCCTTGTGTTTCCGACCTTGGTAGCTTTTAGATGGGTGGACTTCAACTCCCAGAGTCCCCAACCAGCAAGGCTGGCTGAGGGATTCTGGGAGTTGAAATCCATCTGTCTTCCCCTTCGCCCTATCCTCAGCCTTTCTCAATCTTGGCCCTTGAAAGGAGTGGATTCAACTCCCAGAGTCCCCAACCAGCAAGGCTGGCTGAAGGATTCTGGGAGTTGAAGTCCATCCATCTTCCCCTTCGCCTTAGCCTCAGTTTTTCTCAATCTTAGCCCTTGAAAGGAGTGGATTAACTCCCAGAATTCCCCAGGCAGCCTTGTGATTCCCGACCTTGGTAGCTTTTAGATGGGTGGACTTCAACTCCCAGAATCCCCAACCAGCCAGGCTGACTGAGGATTCTGGGAGTTGAAGTCCATCTGTCTTCCCCTTCGCCTTAGCCTCAGTTTTTCTCAATCTTGGCCCTTGAAAGGTGGACTTAACTCCCAGAATTCCCCAGGCAGCCTTGTGATTCCCGACCTTGGTAGCTTTTAGATGGGTGGACTTCAACTCCCAGAATCCCCAACCAGCCAGGCTGACTGAGGATTCTGGGAGTTGAAATCCATCTGTCTTCCCCTTCGCCTTAGCCTCAGTTTTTCTCAATCTTAGCCCTTGAAAGGAGTGGATTCAACTCCCAGAGTCCCCAACCAGCAAGGCTGACTGAGGATTCTGGGAGTTGAAGTCCATCTGTCTTCCCCTTCGCCCCATCCTCAGTCTTTCTCAGTCTTAGCCCTTGAAAGGAGTGGATTCAACTCCCAGAATTCCCCAGTCAACCTTGTGATTCCCGACCTTGGTAGCTTTTAGATGGGTGGACTTCAACTCCCAGAGTCCCCAACCAGCAAGGCTGACTGAGGGATTCTGGGAGTTGAAGTCCATCCATCTTCCCCTTCGCCTTAGCCTCAGTTTTTCTCAATCTTGGCCCTTGAAAGGTGGACTTCAACTCCCAGAGTCCCCAACCAGCAAGGCTGGCTGAAGGATTCTGGGAGTTGAAGTCCATCCATCTTCCCCTTCGCCCCATCCTCAGTCTTTCTCAGTCTTAGCCCTTGAAGAGGTGGACTTCAACTCCCAGAATTCCCCAGTCAGCCTTGTGTTTCCGACCTTGGTAGCTTTTAGATGGGTGGACTTCAACTCCCAGAATCCCCTAACCAACCAGGCTGGCTGAGGGATTCTGGGAGTTGAAGTCCATCTGTCTTCCCCCTTCGTCCTATCCCTCAGTCTTTCTCAATCTTAGCCCTTGAAAAGGAGTGGACTTCAACTCCCAGAGTCCCCCAACCAGCAAGGCTGACTGAGGGATTCTGGGAGTTGAAGTCCATCTGTCTTCCCCCTTCGTCCTATCCCTCAGCCTTTCTCAATCTTAGCCCTTGAAGAGGGGTGGACTTCAACTCCCAGAATCCCCTAACCAGCCAGGCTGACTGAGGGATTCTGGGAGTTGAAGTCCATCTGTCTTCCCCCTTCGTCCTATCCCTCAGTCTTTCTCAGTCTTAGCCCTTGAAAAGGGGTGGACTTCAACTCCCAGAATCCCCCAACCAGCCAGGCTGGCTGAAGGATTCTGGGAGTTGAAGTCCATCCATCTTCCCCCTTCGTCCTATCCCTCAGTCTTTCTCAATCTTAGCCCTTGAAAAGGAGTGGACTTCAACTCCCAGAATCCCCCAACCAGCAAGGCTGGCTGAAGGATTCTGGGAGTTGAAGTCCATCTGTCTTCCCCCTTCGTCCTATCCCTCAGTCTTTCTCAATCTTAGCCCTTGAAGAGGGGTGGACTTCAACTCCCAGAATCCCCTAACCAGCCAGGCTGACTGAGGGATTCTGGGAGTTGAAGTCCATCTGTCTCCCCTTCGCCCCATCCTCAGTCTTTCTCAGTCTTAGCCCTTGAAGAGGTGGACTTCAACTCCCAGGATCCCCCAACCAGCCAGGCTGGCTGAAGGATTCTGGGAGTTGAAGTCCATCCATCTTCCCCCTTCGTCCTATCCCTCAGTCTTTCTCAATCTTAGCCCTTGAAAAGGAGTGGATTAACTCCAGAATCCCCAACCAGCAAGGCTGGCTGAAGGATGCTGGGAGTTGAAGCCCATCTGTCTTCCCCCTTCGTCTTAGCCCTCAGTTTTTCTCAATCTTAGCCCTTGAAAAGGAGTGGACTTCAACTCCCAGAATCCCCCAACCAGCAAGGCTGACTGAGGGATTCTGGGAGTTGAAGTCCATCTGTCTTCCCCCTTCGTCCTATCCCTCAGCCTTTCTCAATCTTAGCCCTTGAAGAGGGGTGGACTTCAACTCCCAGAATCCCCTAACCAGCCAGGCTGACTGAGGGATTCTGGGAGTTGAAGTCCATCTGTCTTCCCCCTTCGTCCTATCCCTCAGCCTTTCTCAATCTTAGCCCTTGAAGAGGGGTGGACTTCAACTCCCAGAATCCCCTAACCAGCCAGGCTGACTGAGGGATTCTGGGAGTTGAAGTCCATCCATCTTCCCCCTTCGTCCTATCCCTCAGTCTTTCTCAATCTTAGCCCTTGAGGAGTGATTAACTCCCAGAATCCCCAACCAGCAGGGCTGGCTGAAGGATCCTGGGAGTTGAAGTCCATCTGTCTTCCCCCTTCGTCTTAGCCCTCAGTTTTTCTCAATCTTAGCCCTTGAAAAGGAGTGGACTTCAACTCCCAGAATCCCCCAACCAGCAAGGCTGGCTGAAGGATTCTGGGAGTTGAAGTCCATCTGTCTTCCCCCTTCGTCTTAGCCCTCAGTTTTTCTCAATCTTAGCCCTTGAAAAGGAGTGGACTTCAACTCCCAGAATCCCCTAACCAGCCAGGCTGACTGAGGGATTCTGGGAGTTGATCCACCTCTCTTCAAAGTGGTTAAATTTGAACAATACTGCTCCATCAGGAAGGTATTTTTATTTCCATAGATAGGAGAATACGAGGAATTCTCGACTTCCAACCTGCAAAATTTATAGCGAGACAGTCGTTAAGCGAGCTTTGCCCCCTTTTTACGACCTTTCTCCCCCACAATTGTGAAGTGACTCGTTAAGCAACTAACACGGTTGCTCAGTCAATCTGGCTTGTCAGAAGGTTACAAAAAGAGGATCACGTGATCCCGGCCCACTGCGACCGTCTTAAATATGAGTCAGTTCCCAAGCGCCCTCCGAATTTCGATCACGTGTTCACGGGGCTGCCGCCACACTCGGCCGCGTGCGTGAGGAAAAAAAACCCGGTCATCATTGGTCCCATCTTCCCATCGGGCAGTCACTAAACGAATCGCCGACCCGAACGTCAGATTTCCGGCTGACTAAAAATGATACGCTGAGCTTTCACACCGCCGAACGACGGTTCCCAAAGATGAGGAAACTCCTCCTGCGTTTACACCTCTGGCTAATCTTTCCCTGCCCTGCGTGGTCGTAAAGGCGACAAGAAGGAACAAGCTGCGGTTTGTTTGTTGCTCGGTCGTCCTTCTTCGCCAGGGTGACGCAAGAAATTTGAGTTTCTGTTGATCCCGTCTCAGATGGACGGCTCTTTGCGCGTGCAAGAGCCCCAGAGGTCAGGTTGTCTGCAGACGGGATGTTTTCCATGCCCGGTGGCCTTAGGCCAAATAGGTCACTGCTGCAGGTTTGTCTGCTGCTGTTTTCGTTCCCTCGGACAACGGTGACATCAAGGCACCGTCGAAAGGCCTTGGGACTTTCTTTTCCATATGGCCCGACGATGAGATATAACCTGAGGTTACAGCCTTCACGGCGGGTTACTGAACTCATAAACAATGCGTGGAAACTCATCAAGGGGAGAAGCCGCTTAGAACTAAGGAGAAATTTCCCGAAACTGAGAACGACTGGCCGGCAGAACTGCCTGCCACCAGATGTGGAGGATTTTAAGAAGAGAACTGGACAGCTGTTTGGTCAGGATGGTCTACTGGTCGTCCTTGACTTATGACAGTTGGTTTTTAGGGCAGGGTGGCAAACTCAATTTCATTGAGTTGTGGTTGACTTTGGGGGGGGGGCATGCGTGCGTAGCCGGCTGGGTGGGTGTGGCCAGCTTGACGCCCCTCCCCAAACAGCTGGCATGTTTCCTCTTCACACTGGATAGACCGGGCCAAAGCTACGCTGGCCCGATGTTGCCTCTTTGATATTGGTTGGACTGGGCTGAAGCGAGGCGGGCTGGCCCATTACATTTTCCAAGATGGCCCCATGGGCTAGATCTGATTACATCCAGAGGTGGTATTTATTTATGCATTTTATTTTATTTAATTCATTTTGTCAAATACATATTAAATAATATATATAAGCATCCATTGAAAACATAAAATGAATACAACTAAAGGGAACATTAGGACAGGAACGGTAGGCACGCTGGTGCTCTTATGCACGCCCCTTAATATTAGTATTCAGCCGGTTCATACCGGTTTGCCCGAACCGGTAGCGGCAATCACGAGTGGCCCCTCCCACCCCAGTTCTATGCTATTCTGTTTAGGCATGTTTTTGACGCCGGGCGTACAAGCAAAGCGTATGGGGGGGAAGGCCGTAGCAGAAATTTTGAGTAGTTCGGAGAACCGATAGTAAATATTCTGACTGGCCCCAGCCTCATCTATTCTCTGCCTCCCGAGTAACAGCTGATTGGGAGGAAATGGGGATTTTAGAGTATCCTTCCTCTGGAGCCGGGTGGGAATGGAGATTTTACAGTATCCTTCCCCTGCCACGCCCACCATGCCACGCCCACCAAGCCACACCCACAGAACCGGTAGTAAAAAAAAATTTGAAACCCACCACTGACCCCCTAACCACATCGCAGGCTGGATTCGGCCTGCAGGCCTTGAGTTTGGCGCCCCTGCTTTAGTGTCTGTTCAACGTTACAAGGGCACTGAAAAATAGGGCCTCTGTGGCTCAGACTGGTAAGACAGTCTGTTATTAACACAGCTGCCTGCAATTACTGCAGGTTCTAGTCCCACCAGGCCCCAGGTTGACTCAGCCTTCCATCCTTTATAAGGTAGGTAAAATGAGGACCCAGATTGTTGGGGGCAATAGGTTGACTTTGTATATAATATACAAATGGATGAAGACTATTGCTTGACATAGTGTAAGCCGCCCTGAGTCTTCGGAGAAGGGCGGGATATAAATGCAAATTAAAAAAAAATGCGCCTTCGGACCGTTTCGCATACTTACGGTCGTTGCCGCATCCTCGTGATTGCGGAGTCAGAATTTCAGATGCTTGGCACGTGTTCCTATTTATGACGGTCGCAGTGTCCCGGGGTCACGTGATCCCCTTTTTACGACCTTCCGACGAGCAAAGTCCAGGAGAGAGAGAGACAGAACAACCGTGCGACTAGCTAACCGTCTGCGGTGATTCGCTTAACAACAGTGGCAAGAAAGGTCGTAAAACGGGCCCAAACTCGCTTCGCAAGTGTTTCACTGAGCGACAGGAATGTTGGGCTCGGTTGCGGTCGTAAGTCGAGGACTACCTGGAGCGTCTCCTGCTGGAGCATGGGGGTTGGGCTAGAAGACCTCCAAGGTCCCTTCCAACTCTGTGATTCTGTTAATGCTGCTGATTTCTGGAAGGTTGGAAGGAATAGCCGATCACTGGGTGCTGGGAGTTATTGCATTCGGCCAATACATTTTTGCCCTTTGAAGGATCGTAAACAGATTTTAACTGCACCCTTCCCCCTTACAGATAAGTCCTCGATTTACGACCACAACTGAGCCCCCAAATTTCCCTTGCTAAGAAAGTGAATAGGTCAATTCCGCTCCATTTTACGTCCTTACTTGTCACACTTCGTTAAGTGAATCACTCCAAGTCGTTAAATTAGCCACACGGTTGTTAAGTGAAGCGGGCTTCCCCAATTGTTTGTCAGGGGATTCATGGGCAAACCGTCATAAATGCGAGTCAGTTGTCAAGCATCCGAATGTCAATCGCGTGACCCTGGGGAGGCTGCCATGGTCGTAAGAGTGAAAAACGGTCATAGCTCCCTTTTCTCAGGGACATCGTAACTTAAAACGGTCACTAAGCCAACCATTATAAGTCGAGGACTACCTGTAATAACGTCGCAAAACTTACAGAGCTAGCTGAGCTTCCTGACAGACCGGTCGTAAGTGTGAAAAACGGTCCCAAGTCACTTTTTCCAGTGTCGTCGTAACTTCAAACCGTCACTAAACGAACAGCGGTAAATCAAGGACTGTGTGCAATGCCATTATGTTTGCTTCCAAGTGAATTAAGGCACACAAGTGAATTAACTCACCAACGCTGACATCGCAAAACATTGTAACAACGGTCGTAAGTGCGAAAAACGGTCATCGGTCATTGTTTTCGGTGCCGTCGTAACGTCGAAGAGACAGTAAATCAAATGGCTGAAAGTCCAGCATTGCTTGCAACGCGGAAGGCCGTAAGATGGTGGTAGACTTACAAATTAGAACCTGAGTTATAAAACTGGGCGCAAAATGGCGTTGACTGTCACTAAGCAGGGAGCCATCTTTGGAGTCTACAATAGGACTAGAAGGGGAACTTAAACCAAATTTGCGGAGGATACCAAACTGACTGTGGACATAATATACTTAGACTTCAGCAAGGCGTTCAAGTAGATCACAACCTACTTCTTGCTAAGCAAGAAAAAAGTGGGATAGATAGCGTCACTACCGGATGGATTCGCAACTGGCTGACAAACCGTACTCAACAAGTAGTCCTTAATGGGTCTACGTCTACATGGGGAGGAGTAAGCAGTGGGGTTCCGTCTTAAGCCTTAACTCTTCAATATCTTTATAAACGACTTAGATGAGGGAATAGAAAGGGAACTCAGCAAATTTGCAGATGCTACTAAGCTGGCAGGAATAGCTAACACCCTAGAACCGTGATGGCACGCTTAACCATATTGGTACGCATGTCAGCTCAGCTCCAGCACGCATGGGCGTGCCAGCCAGTTGATTTTTGGACCTTCTGGGCCCACCGGCAGTAGGGAAACAGGCAGTAGGGCCCACTGGCAGTAGAGAACCCACCAGGCCCTACCTCCAGAGGGCCTGGGGGGGTGGGAAAGGCCCATTTTTTGTTCTCCCCAAGCTCCAGAACCTTTCTAGGAGCCTTGGGAGGGCCAAAACGGCCTTCCCCCCCACCCCCCGAGGCCCTCCAGAGGCTGGAAACGGCCCATTTGCCAACTTCTGGTCCCACTGGAAATTGGCAAATGGGTTGTTTCAGGCCTCCGGGGGACCTCAAGGGGGGGAGGCTGTTTTCAGCCCTCCCCAGGCTCCTAGAAAGGCTCTGGAGCTTGAGGAAAGCAAAAAAACGGGCCCACCGGGCCCACCGGGCCAAAAGCAGGGAGAGCGCAGGCGGGGTGTGTTGTGCGTGCATGCGCAGGGGCTGGGCGCATAGAATTATGGGTGTGGGCAAACGCGCAACACCCCCCCGTCCCCCCCGTGCTCGTCTTGCTTTTGGCACGCGATGGCAAAAAGGTTCGCCATCGCTGCCCTAGAAGATAGGCTCAAGATCCAGATGGACCTTGACAGACTCGAATACCGGGCCCTCTCTAACAAAATGGAATTCAATATAGAAAAAAGTCAAGTTTTACACTGAGGCAAGAAAAACCCAAAAGTTACACATAGAGACTGGGTGAAACCAGGCTTAATAGTAGTAACTGTGAGGGGGATCTTGGAGTCTTAGTGGACAACCAGCTAAATATGAGCCAACAGTGTGCGGTAGCAGCCCAAAAAACCAACGCAATCCTAAATTGCATTAACCGAGGGATACAATCCAGATCAAGTGAGGGATTAACACCACTCTAGAAAGCCCTAGTAAGACCATACATAGAGTCCTGCATCCAGTTTTGGTCCCCACGCTATAAAAAAAAGATGTCGAGACTCTAGAAAGAGTGCAGAGAAGAGCAACCAGGATGATGAGGGGACTGGAGGCTAAAACATACGATGAACAGTTGCAGGAACATGGCTAGTCTAGTGAAGAGAAGGACCAGGGGAGACGTGATAGCATCTTCCAATATTTGAGGGGCTGCCACAGAGAGGAAGGGGGTCCAGCTATTTTCCAAAGCACCCGAAGGCCAGACAAGGAACAATGGATGGAAACCGATCGAGGAGAGATTCAACCTGGAAATAAGGAGAAATTTTCTGACAGGGATGGAATAGAAGTTGCCTTCGGAAGTTGTGGGAGCTTCATCTCTGGAGACTTTCGAGAAGATATTGGACTGCCAACTTGTCAGAAATGATGTAGGGTCTCTTTCTTGGGTGGGAGGGTGAAGGGTTGGACTAGATGAACTACAAGGTTCCTTCCAACTCTGTAATCTTGTAATCTACAAGCATTTTATTTTTTATTTATTTATTTATTTATTTATTTGTCACAGCAATATATGTACCGTATATACTCGAATATAAGCCGATCCGAGTATAAGCCGAGGTCCCCAATTTTACCCCAAAAACTGGGGTAAACTGGGGACTCGAGTATAAGCCGAGGGTGGGAAATGAGGCACCTACCGGTTGAAACCTCCTCCTCAGCTGAGAAGGCTGGCGGCTCCCCGCCCGCCCTCTCACTGCACCGGCAGGGCTTCCGTCCGCAAAATGTGAAAAAAGAAAAAAACTCGAGTATAAGCCGTATATACTCGAGTATGCCGAGGGCTTAAAAAACAAAACTCGAGTATAAGCCGTATAGACCCGAGTATAAGCCGAGGGGACGTTTTTCAGCACAAAAAATGTGCTGAAAAACTCGGCTTATACTCGAGTATATACGGTAAGTATCATACAGAAAGGTTATATAGTATATAAACACATATATGAGTAAATATTAGGAGGTATAAACATATATATATATATAGGAAAAAGAGAAGAAAAACAATAGGACAGGAACGATAGGCACGTTTGTGCGCTTATGCACGCCCCTTATGGTCCTCTTAGCAATGGGGTGAGGTCAATAGTAGATGGTTTTTGGTTAAAGCTTTTGGGATTATGGGAAGAGACCACAGAGTCAGGTAAAGTATTCCAAGCACTGATGATTCTGTTACAGAAGTCATATTTTCTGCAATCTAGATTAAAGCGGTTGACATTAAGTTTAAATCTGTTGATTGCTCTAGTATTATTGCAATTAAAGCTGAAGTAGTCTTTGACAGGATTTATCTTTCTCTCAATAAAATGTTCTCAGGAATGATCTCAACTTTGTTTTGCTTCACGAGTCGGAAAGAGTTTGGGTTGTAAAGTGTCGGGTTGGGTCGGGAGAAGGTGAGGTCAGCGGGTGCGGTGCCTTCTTCACGGTCTTCCTTGCTTCTCCGCAGTGCTACTGACATGGGTGAATTGTGCCAGCGTGCGCTGGGCAACCCGTGTCCAGGATATCTTCACCGCTGGGAAGCTGCTGGCTCTGGCCTTGATCATTATCATGGGAATTGTGCAAATTTGCAAAGGTGAGACCTGTCAGATCCAACCGAGTGTGTCGTTTCCGAAGTTGGTGGGTGTTCATGTTTGCTGGAGGTTTTAAAGATGAGATTGGACAGCCTGGAATGGTCTGGAATGGTAGAGGGCAGGGGTCTCCAACCTGGGCTACTTTACGACTCGGGGACTTCAACTCCCAGAATGCTGGCAGAGGAATTCTGGGAGTTGAAGTACACAAGTCAGAAAACAGGGGTTTCCAACCATGCCTGCTTTACGACTTGGGGACTTCAACTCCCAGAATGCTGGCAGAGGAATTCTGGGAGTTGAAGTCCACAGGTGGTAAAATGGGGGTTTCCAATCTGGGCCACTTTACGACTCGGAGACTTCAACTCCCAGAATGCTGGCAGAGGAATTCTGGGAGCTGAAGTCCACAGGTGGTAAAATGGGGGTTTCCAACCTTGGCTGCTTTACGACTCGTGGACTTCAAGTCCCAGAATTCTAGCAGAGGAATTCTGGGAGTTGAAGTCCACAAGTCATAAAATGGGGGTTTCCAATGTTGGCCGTTTTACGACTCGGGGACTTCAACTCCCAGAATGCTGGCTGAGGAATTCTGGGAGTTGAAGTCCACAGGTGGTAAAGTGCCCAGGTTGGAGACCTCTATTTGAGCAGCGGGTTGGACTAGAAGACCTCCAAGGACCCTTCCAACTCTTGTATTCTGTATTTCTCCTGCCGTATTGGAGGTGGAGAGGTTTGCAAAGGTGTGAACGGTGTGATGGGGGGACACACAGATGGCATTTTGGGTTGGTTGGATTTACAAGGCGGGACTGGGGAAGGAGGAGAATGGGAGATAACACCTGGTTTGGGAAGGGGGATTAAAGAGAAGAGACCTCCCATCATGACTTGTTTTCTTTGGTGTCGTCCTTGACGTAGGAGAGTACTTTTGGCTGGAACCCAAAAATGCCTTCGAGTTCTTTCAAACTCCAAATGTGGGACTGGTCGCTCTGGCCTTCTTACAAGGATCGTTTGCTTACGGAGGCTGGAACTTCCTCAACTACGTCACCGAAGAGTTGGTGGACCCATACAAGTGAGTAAGAGCCTCCCCTGGGTGGCGCGAGAGATGGAGAAGGCTCACCTCGATCTACCCTCTACTTTCCACCACCTCAACTCTTTCCTCAACCCCACAGGAACCTGCCTCGAGCCATTTTTATCTCTATTCCCCTGGTGACCTTTGTCTACGTCTTCGCCAACGTGGCCTATGTCACGGCCATGTCCCCCCAGGAGCTTCTGGCCTCCAACGCTGTGGCGGTGGTGAGTCTCCATAAATGACGTTGAGATTCCTCTTGGGTTCCCAGCAAATTGACCTCCTAACGCAGGGGTCTGCAACCTTAAACACTCACAGAGCCATTGGGACCTGTTTCCCACAGAAAAGAAAACACCGGGAGCCACAAAACCTTTCCCGTACCTGACGATTTCTTGAGCGGCTACAAAACTAGCATATGTAGTTGAATTAAATGTTCCTGTTTTCTTCTGAAACTTTTCTTTTCTTGGATTTATCCATGGTTGGCTGACCGGGGGTTGAAAAGCTCAATAAATTACATGCCGGCGGGTGTCGCACATTGGTGGTTGGTGACGCATATTTTGAGTGACAGGGAGCCACAGCGGAGGGGTGAAAGAGCCACATGCGGCTCCAGAGCCACATTCAGCTCCAGAGCCACATGCGGCTCCGGAGCCACATTCAGCTCCAGAGCTGCAGGTTGCTGACCCCAGTTCTAACATCTCCTCATTTCTTTCTCTGCAGACATTTGGGGAGAAACTCTTAGGGGTGATGGCTTGGATCATGCCTATCTCTGTGGCCCTCTCCACCTTTGGAGGCGTCAACGGCTCCCTGTTTACTTCCTCCAGGTGAGTAGATATACCTGACCTCCAACCCACAGGGCGGAGTTCCCAACCTTGATCACAGTTCAATTTGCGGATGATACTAAGCTGGCAGGAATAGCCAACACCCTAAGGTGATACATTCAAGATCCAGAGGGATCTCGACAAACTCGCACACCGGGCCCTCTCTAACAAAATGAAATTCAAGGTAGAGAAAAATCCAGTCTTAACACTTAGGCAAGAAAAACGCAAAGTACACACATACAGACTAGGTGAAACCAGGCTTAATAGCAGTCACTGTGAGCGGGATCTCACAGTGCACAGCACAAAACATCGTGGGCTGTCCCCTGAGACCACTAGATGAGACCGCTAGGGCTCGCTGCCTTAGAAGAGCGAGGAAAAATTCTCAGAGACAGCTCTGACCCTGGTCACCACTTCTTTACCCTCCTACCATCAGGAAGGAGATATAGAAGAGTAGCCAGCCAAACAAAGAACAGTTTTTATCTGTGGGCTGTCAGACTTCCGAATGAGAAATAACATCATAACTACGTAGTATGATGGACTATAGGGCTGGCGCAACCTGTAACATGTTCACACTGGTGCAATAGGACTGGGTGTTTTGTGAATATGATAATAGAATAGAATAGAATATAGAAATAGAAAAGAAAAGAAGAAAATAGAATAGAATAGAATAGAATAGAATAGAATAGAATAGAATAGAATAGAAATAAATAGAAATAGAAATAGAATAGAATAGAATAGAATATAGAAATAGAAAAGAAAAGAAGAAAATAGAATAGAATAGAATAGAATAGAATAGAATAGAATAGAATAGAATAGAATATAGAAATAGAAAAGAAAAGAAAAGAAGAAAAGAGAAGAGAAGAGAAGAGAAGAGAAGAGAATTTTTTATTGGCCAAGTGTGATTGTACACACAAGGAATTTGTCTTTGGTACATATGCTCTCAGTGTACATAAAAGAAAAAAATACGTTCATCAACAATTCTTAGGTACAACACTTCATGATAGTCGTAGGGTACAAATAAGCGATCAGGAAACAATCAATATCAATATAAATCGTAAGGATACCAGCAACAAGGTTAGAGTCATACAGCCATAAGTGGAAGGAGATGGGTGGTGGGAACAATGAGAAGATTAATAGTAGTGCAGATTTATTGGGTTAGGGATTTTTTATCTTCACTGTGAGTTGTATTGTGTTGGAGAGGAGTGCTCTGAGGGAGATAAACCAATCTCATTGTACATACATTGTGCACTGACAATAAAGATTTGGAATCTTGGAGTCTTAGTGGACAATCCGTTAAATATGAGCCAGTAGTGTGCGGGCAGAGGGATACAATCCAGATCAAGTGAAGGACTAACACCACTCTAGAAAGCCTTAGTAAGACCACACCTAGAGTCCTGCATCCAGTTTTGGTCCCCACGCTATAAAAAAAGATGTTGAGACTCTAGAAAAAGTGGAGAGAAGAGCAACCAGGATGATGAGGGGACTGGAGGCTAAAACATACGATGAACGGTTGCAGGACCTGGCCACGGCTAGTCCAGTGAAGAGAACGACCAGCGCAGACATGATAGCATCTTTCAATATTTGAGGGGCTGCCCCAGAGAGGAAGGGGTCCAGCTATTTTCCAAAGCACCGGAAGGCCAGACAAGGAATAATGGATGGAAACTGAACAAGGAGAGATTCAACCTAGAAATAAGGAGGAATTTTCTGACAGTGAGAACAACCAATCCATGGAACAGAAGTTGCCTTCGGAAGTTGTGGGAGCTTCATCATTGGAAGCTTTCAAGAAGAGACTGGACTGCCATCTTGTCAGGAATGGTGTAGGGTCTCATGCTTAGGCGGGGGGTTGGACTAGATGACCTATAAGGTCCCTTCCAACTCTGTTCATCTAATCTCGTTCCGCCTTTGGAGAGCTCCAAGGATACACCCTAAAAACCAGCGCGAGTGTCCCTCACCTAACCATTGGCTTAACGACCACAATAAAAACGATCATCAAATTGGATCCTGGTCACCTGCCGATCCGCTTAAGGACGGCACTGCTTTTCGGCCAAAATTTCCATCCCGATTGCTGTCATAAGTCGAGGACTATCTGTATTTCATTCTTCTTTCCTCCCCGAAGGAGATCTATTGCTCAGAGAATCGGATCTCTGGTTTTAGCACCCTGGGGCTACGCTTTAATTGTTGATGCTGGCAGCTTGGGTGATTTTTATCTTCGTGAGCTGTCTAGGGAAGGCTGTTGTCCTTAAATTATTTCAACCAAAGGAGCATGAATAAGCTGTGTTCAAAGCAACAGAGCTGCCCCGTGCTGATTAGAAACCACACCAATCATATCTTGTCTCCGCTTGCTATTGTTTTCTTTTTCGCGATATTATTTTCCCTTCCTCCTCAGGCTGTTTTTCGCTGGCGCCCGCGAAGGGCATCTCCCCAGCGTCTTGGCAATGATCCACATCCGAAGGTGCACTCCGATACCTGCCCTACTTTTCACCGTGAGTCATCGGTAGAGAAATGAAGGCAGGGGAGATCCCACGCGGGTGGGATCCAACGAGAACCTGCGGGGTTTGTCTACCTCGGCGGCTTGAAGATTGGGTGGGCTTCCACTCCCAGAATTCCCCAGTCGGCAAAGTCCCTAAGTACTTGATAAGCTGGTGGTAAATCAGCACTCGGGGTCTGTTTCCCAGGCTTCAAATTATTTCCCAGGCTGTTTTTGTACCTGCTCGGCCGACAATCTGAATAGCTGCGAAATTGAATGTATGTCCTTGTTTATTGCGACGTGAAGCTTCCAATGAGTTTTGGCTCTCTGTCTTCATCTGATCAGCCCCTTGTGTTCTTGCAAACTGGCATTTCGCTTCCTCCATATCCGTCCTACATAGTCACAGGGGCAACCCCCCCCCTACAGCTTATCGAGATGACTGGGAGAGGGAATTCTGGGAATTGAAGTCCACCTCGGGGGTGAAATGCTCCCGGTTCGGACCGGATCGCCCAATCCAGTAGCAATAGCGGTAGGTGGTTCAGAGAACCGGTAGCAAAAATCCCTGCCCCGCTCCCATGGCCACTTGAGCCGCGCGATCATCAGAGGGTGTTTTTTTTTTTACTTTTAAAAACATTTTTTCTTCCGCCGAAAAAATGCTTTTAAAAGTTAAAAAAAAAAGCCTCTGGTGATCGCGCGGCTCAGCCAGGATCGTCAGAACCCTTTCAAAGCATTTTTTTCTACAACCTCTTTGGCCGAAGAGGTTGTATTAAAAAAAAAAGCTTTCAAAAGGCTCCTCTGGCGATCCCAGCTGAGTTACCTGATCGCCAGAACCTTTTAAAAGCATTTTTTTACAACTCTTTGGCGGAAGAGCTTGTAGAAAAAAATGTTTTTAAAAGGTTCTGGCGATCGGGCAACTCAGCTGGGGTCACCAGAGGAGGCTTTTGAAAGCTTTTTTTTTTCCCCCTCTGGCGATCCCAGCTGAGTTGCCTGATCATCACAGGCTTTTAAAAGCATTTTTTTTACAACCAAGAGGTACAGATGACTGATTAAGAAACAGATATCAGATTAAGAAATATCAGATTGCCTTTGAATAGTTAGAAAGTTATTTTATGTAATGGGGAGGGGGTTGGGAGATGAAAAGCTTTGGGTTATTTGGATTGGAAGGGAAAATTTTATTCTATGTTTGGTTTATGTATAACAATACCTTGTGATTGACCCGGGAAGCCGGGGGGGGGGGGAGGGAGGGGGGAAAAAGGGGGGAAATGTTTTTGTTTTTTAAAACTCTTTCAATAAAAAAAAAATGCTTTTAAAAGTAAAAAAAAAAAAAAGCTGCCGAGGTTGACGAATACTGATGTGGCTGCCTGTTGCGGGAGAGTTGTCCAATTTTGTCAAGTCGTTTTTTTGTCACCCGTCGGTTCATTTCCTTCACGTTGTCTCTGGTAGTGCCTGTCAACCTTGCTTATGCTGGTCACAAGTGACATATATACGCTGATCAACTACGTCGGTTTTATCAACTACCTCTTCTACGGAGTGACAGTGGCTGGGCAGGTCGTCCTCCGCTGGCGCGAACCCAATCGACCTCGTCCAATCAAGGTAAGGACCCTCCCGAGACCCCAAACAGTACCCGCCCGTAATTCCTCAGAAACAAGGAAACCGGTGAGTTCACTGCTATATATCCTCAAAACATGGAAACCAAAACTCTTGCAGAGCCTAAAAATTAATACTTTTATACCCGGCAGAAAATATTTTAGGATTTTTCAGAGCCACATTGATCACGGTTGGCCTAATTTTTTTCCCACCAGCCTTAAGTTTTATATAGAAAAGCAAGACCACAGGTTAAAACTTTGAGCTTTAAAGGTTTTTTTGGGGGGGGGGATGCAGAGGTGGGGTTTCAGCAGGTTCTGACCAGTTCGGGAGAACCGGTAGCGGAAATGTTGAGTAGTTCGGACAACCGGTAGTAAAAAGTCTGACTGGACCTGCCTCCATCTATTCTCTGCCTCCCGAGTCCCAGCTGATTGGGAGGGAATGGGGATTTTGCAGTATCCTTCCCCTGGAGTGGGGTGGGAATGGAGATTTTGCAGTATCCTTTCCCTAGAGTGGGGTGGGAATGGAGATTTTACTGTATCCTTCCCCCGGAGTCGGGTGGGAATGAGGATTTTGCAGTATCCTTCCCCTGGAGTGGGGTGGGAATGGAGATTTTACAGTATCCTTATCCCGGAGTGGGGTGGGAATGAGGATTTTGCAGTATCCTTCCCCTGGAGTGGGGTGGGAATGGAGATTTTACAGTATCCTTACCCCAGAGTGGGGTGGGAATGAGGATTTTGCAGTATCCTTCCCCTGGAGTGGGGTGGGAATGAGGATTTTGCAGTATCCTTCCCCTGGAGTGGGGTGGGAATCGCGATTTTGCAGTATCCTTCCCCTGCCACGCCCACCAAGCTATGCCACGCCCAACAAGCCACACCCACAGAACCGGTAGTAAAAAACAATTTGAAACCCATCACTGGGTGGTGGGTGGGTTTAAAGTTAATATATGCATTTTTTTGCAATTCAGAAAATGTTTGAAGCCAAAGGACTAAAAATAGGATTTTTAGCCCTCTCCTAAACATTTATTTGGAAATGAGTTTTTCTGCGGGCTGTGAGATATATTTCCAAATAGACATACGCAGCGGCATGGTAAAAGAAGCTAAAAATCGGATTTTTAATTTTAATACACTGATTGTCACCTGTCCGGGTTTCCTCTCTTCTGCTACATGAGCTTGTAAGGTCTAAATTAGAGATCCTGGCTTGTACAGAGTAACGGGGAACATGCTGGAAGCTAGTCCTCAATTTACAATCTTTCATTTAGTGACTGTTTTAAGTGGTCACGGCACTGAGAAAAGCAACTCACGACTGTTTTCGTTGTGACCCGCCAGCAGAGCTGGCAGCAGAGTCAGACAGTGAGGAGGTTGGGGAGGAACGTGGGCCAGTCCTGGGGGCTGGGGAAAGCTCAGACGAGGGCTCTGCGTCGGTGGCAGAGAGGGAGCTAGACAGCAGCGAGGCAGAGGAACAGCTGGAGCCTGTTCCCAGTGTGCGCATGTGCAGAGCTGCCAGAAGACAAGAACAACTGAGAAAGCAGGGTCGACTCAGGAGTAAAGCCACGCCTTGGAGGTGATTGGCCCCTCCCATAGGAAACAAAAGAGGGGCGAAGAGGGAGGGGGCTTTTGCAGGAAACAATTCGTTCATTCCGTGACTCTGAGAAGCTCTGTGCCAAGTTTGGCCTTGTACTGCGGTTGGAAACAAGTTACGTGGCAGCTTGCCAAACGAGATAAGGTCTGTGTTGAGAAAACATTCCTTTGAAAAACTGTTTGGACAAGCCTTGCTGACTGTGAATGACTGACTGTGTCACATATTCCCTGTTTGCAACCTTCCGAACGAACCAAATCAAAGGGGAAGCCAAGGTTCACCGAACAACCGTGCCAACTAGCTTAACAACGCCAGCGAAATCCCTTCACACCTGGAGCAAGGAAGGTCCTAAAATGGGGCGCAACTCACTTCACCGCTGTCTCGCTCAGCCACGGAAATTTTGTTGCTCTGTTGCAGTTGTAAGTCGAGGACCACCTGTACCAGAGAAAGTGAGATAGGGGATAGGGATCTCTTCCTCTCAGGAATGCTTGTCGAGAGCATTCCTGGCATTACGGTCTAGGTTCAGGAGGCTGTGAGTTCGATCCTAGGTAGAGGCAGATCTTTCTCTCTCTGGGCACGATGAGAATATACCCGCTGAACAAAACTCCACCCTGGCAACAGGAAAGGCATCTGGCCAGTAAACACTCAGCTCCATTCAGTTGCCCCAACTCCACCCCGCAAAGGATTATGGGTCATTATAAGAGGATGATCCTATGGTTAAGGCTGAGCGGTGCGGTGGCCTAGAGATAGAGCTCTTGCCTCACATACAGGAGGCTGCAAGTTCGATCCTAGGTAGAGGCAGATATTTCTCTCTCTGGGCACAATGAGAAAATACCTGCTGAACAAAACTCCACCCTGGCAACAGGAAAGGCATCCGGCCAGTAAACACTCAGCTCCATTCAGTTGCCCCAACTCCACCCCACAAAGGATTATGGGTCATTATAAGAGGATGATCCTATGGTTAAGGCTGAGCGGTGCGGTGGCCTAGAGGTGCAGCTCTTGCCTCACATACAGGGGGCTACGAGTTCAATCCTAGGTAGAGGCAGATATTTCTCTCTCTGGGCACAGTGAGAATATATCTGCCGAACAAAACTCCGCCCTGGCAACAGGAAAGGCATCCAGCCAGTAAACGCTCAGCTCCATTCAATTGTCAGATTCCACCCGGCAAGGGATGATAGGGTCATTAAAAGAGGATGATGATGTTAAGGTCTATAGGTTCAACCCATTTCTCTTCCCCCCCCCCCCACAGGTGAGCCTGTTCTTCCCGATCATCTATCTGCTCTTCTGGGCCTTTCTCTTGGTCTTCAGCTTGTGGTCGGAACCGTTGGTTTGTGGCATCGGCTTGGCCATCATGTTGACAGGGGTGCCCGTCTACTTCCTGGGCGTCCACTGGGAGAACAAGCCCCCGTTCTTCAACACCTTGGTCGGTGAGTGTTGCCTCCCCACCCCACAACCCAGGCAGGGAGGGCTAGGATAGGCCGAAGATGGGGGCTTTTTGCTCTGGAAGAGAATATTTGCAGCTCAGGGATGAACTGGGGGGGTGGGGTGTTGGTCCTTGGTGATCTCTGAGTTTGATAGCCAGAGAACATCATCAGGGCTAGAAGGGAGGAGGAGGAGGAGGAGGAGGAGGAGGAGGAGGAGGAGGAGGAGATAGACTGTGGCATCCTAGGTGCTCTCTGAGCTAGTGTTTTGTCTCGCCCGCCCCCCTCTCCGCAGCCGGGCCCCTCTCATCTCCTGTTATCTCAGCCAGAGACTGATAATGCAGACGAAGGGCCTGGCATGCCTCCAGCCTCCAGTCTTG